>NW_027210020.1:0-137835 GCF_027789765.1 Dendropsophus ebraccatus
TTTTGGCTATTTGCTAAGAAATGAAATGCAGTGCGGATTGGACTTAACAGGCACCCTAGCACCCAGTATCGGCTTTAGTAGTTTCACGTGTAATCTCTTACGAAGGATCCTTGCAGAGAGAAACCCACACTGATATGCGCTCATGCATCACAATATGAATAGAACGCCGTTGATTTTCTATGGGAATTTGCAGAATCTGACTTCTAAGCCTCAAAATAATGACTTTTTTTTCCTAAGGTGGTAGGAATGAAACTCAGTGCGGGCTGGATGGGGTCCCCCCTGGGCACCGCAGACCTAAGCAGACTCCTACCTCTTAAAGGGACCGAGAAAAAATGACCTTTTCTGCACTCCAATGTAAGTCAATGGGGCGATTTTTTGGCTATGTGCTAGAAATGAAATGCAGTGCGGATTGGATGACAGGCACCCTAGGCACCCAGGATCGGCTTTAGTTTCACGTGTATCTCTTAAGCCGGCAGAGAAAACCCACCTGATATGCGCTCCACACAATTGAATGAGACGCCGTTGATTTTCTATGGGAATTGCAGAAATGACTTCTAAGCCTCAAAATAATGACTTTTTTTCCTAAGGTGGTAGGAATGAAACTCAGTGCGGGCTGGATGGGGTCCCCCCTGGGCACCGCAGACCTAAGCTTGTTTAACTCCTACCTCTTAAAGGGACCGAGAAAAAATGACCTTTTCTGCACTCCAATGTAAGTCAATGGGGCGATTTTTTGGCTATGTGCTAGAAATGAAATTCAGTGCGGATTGGATGACAGGCACCCTAGGCACCCAGGATCGGCTTTAGTTTCACGTGTATCTCTTAAGCCGGCAGAGAAAACCCACCTGATATGCGCTCCACACAATTGAATAGAGACGCCGTTGATTTTCTATGGGAATTGCAGAAATGACTTCTAAGCCTCAAAATAATGACTTTTTTTCCTAAGGTGGTAGGAATGAAACTCAGTGCGGGCTGGATGGGGTCCCCCCTGGGCACCGCAGACCTAAGCTTGTTTAACTCCTACCTCTTAAAGGGACCGAGAAAAAATGACCTTTTCTGCACTCCAATGTAAGTCAATGGGGCGATTTTTTGGCTATGTGCTAGAAATGAAATTCAGTGCGGATTGGATGACAGGCACCCTAGGCACCCAGGATCGGCTTTAGTTTCACGTGTATCTCTTAAGCCGGCAGAGAAAACCCACCTGATATGCGCTCCACACAATTGAATAGAGACGCCGTTGATTTTCTATGGGAATTGCAGAAATGACTTCTAAGCCTCAAAATAATGACTTTTTTTCCTAAGGTGGTAGGAATGAAACTCAGTGCGGGCTGGATGGGGTCCCCCCTGGGCACCGCAGACCTAAGCTTGTTTAACTCCTACCTCTTAAAGGGACCGAGAAAAAATGACCTTTTCTGCACTCCAATGTAAGTCAATGGGGCGATTTTTTGGCTATGTGCTAGAAATGAAATTCAGTGCGGATTGGATGACAGGCACCCTAGGCACCCAGGATCGGCTTTAGTTTCACGTGTATCTCTTAAGCCGGCAGAGAAAACCCACCTGATATGCGCTCCACACAATTGAATAGAGACGCCGTTGATTTTCTATGGGAATTGCAGAAATGACTTCTAAGCCTCAAAATAATGACTTTTTTTCCTAAGGTGGTAGGAATGAAACTCAGTGCGGGCTGGATGGGGTCCCCCCTGGGCACCGCAGACCTAAGCTTGTTTAACTCCTACCTCTTAAAGGGACCGAGAAAAAATGACCTTTTCTGCACTCCAATGTAAGTCAATGGGGCGATTTTTTGGCTATGTGCTAGAAATGAAATTCAGTGCGGATTGGATGACAGGCACCCTAGGCACCCAGGATCGGCTTTAGTTTCACGTGTATCTCTTAAGCCGGCAGAGAAAACCCACCTGATATGCGCTCCACACAATTGAATAGAGACGCCGTTGATTTTCTATGGGAATTGCAGAAATGACTTCTAAGCCTCAAAATAATGACTTTTTTTCCTAAGGTGGTAGGAATGAAACTCAGTGCGGGCTGGATGGGGTCCCCCCTGGGCACCGCAGACCTAAGCTTGTTTAACTCCTACCTCTTAAAGGGACCGAGAAAAAATGACCTTTTCTGCACTCCAATGTAAGTCAATGGGGCGATTTTTTGGCTATGTGCTAGAAATGAAATTCAGTGCGGATTGGATGACAGGCACCCTAGGCACCCAGGATCGGCTTTAGTTTCACGTGTATCTCTTAAGCCGGCAGAGAAAACCCACCTGATATGCGCTCCACACAATTGAATAGAGACGCCGTTGATTTTCTATGGGAATTGCAGAAATGACTTCTAAGCCTCAAAATAATGACTTTTTTTCCTAAGGTGGTAGGAATGAAACTCAGTGCGGGCTGGATGGGGTCCCCCCTGGGCACCGCAGACCTAAGCTTGTTTAACTCCTACCTCTTAAAGGGACCGAGAAAAAATGACCTTTTCTGCACTCCAATGTAAGTCAATGGGGCGATTTTTTGGCTATGTGCTAGAAATGAAATTCAGTGCGGATTGGATGACAGGCACCCTAGGCACCCAGGATCGGCTTTAGTTTCACGTGTATCTCTTAAGCCGGCAGAGAAAACCCACCTGATATGCGCTCCACACAATTGAATAGAGACGCCGTTGATTTTCTATGGGAATTGCAGAAATGACTTCTAAGCCTCAAAATAATGACTTTTTTTCCTAAGGTGGTAGGAATGAAACTCAGTGCGGGCTGGATGGGGTCCCCCCTGGGCACCGCAGACCTAAGCTTGTTTAACTCCTACCTCTTAAAGGGACCGAGAAAAAATGACCTTTTCTGCACTCCAATGTAAGTCAATGGGGCGATTTTTTGGCTATGTGCTAGAAATGAAATTCAGTGCGGATTGGATGACAGGCACCCTAGGCACCCAGGATCGGCTTTAGTTTCACGTGTATCTCTTAAGCCGGCAGAGAAAACCCACCTGATATGCGCTCCACACAATTGAATAGAGACGCCGTTGATTTTCTATGGGAATTGCAGAAATGACTTCTAAGCCTCAAAATAATGACTTTTTTTCCTAAGGTGGTAGGAATGAAACTCAGTGCGGGCTGGATGGGGTCCCCCCTGGGCACCGCAGACCTAAGCTTGTTTAACTCCTACCTCTTAAAGGGACCGAGAAAAAATGACCTTTTCTGCACTCCAATGTAAGTCAATGGGGCGATTTTTTGGCTATGTGCTAGAAATGAAATTCAGTGCGGATTGGATGACAGGCACCCTAGGCACCCAGGATCGGCTTTAGTTTCACGTGTATCTCTTAAGCCGGCAGAGAAAACCCACCTGATATGCGCTCCACACAATTGAATAGAGACGCCGTTGATTTTCTATGGGAATTGCAGAAATGACTTCTAAGCCTCAAAATAATGACTTTTTTTCCTAAGGTGGTAGGAATGAAACTCAGTGCGGGCTGGATGGGGTCCCCCCTGGGCACCGCAGACCTAAGCTTGTTTAACTCCTACCTCTTAAAGGGACCGAGAAAAAATGACCTTTTCTGCACTCCAATGTAAGTCAATGGGGCGATTTTTTGGCTATGTGCTAGAAATGAAATTCAGTGCGGATTGGATGACAGGCACCCTAGGCACCCAGGATCGGCTTTAGTTTCACGTGTATCTCTTAAGCCGGCAGAGAAAACCCACCTGATATGCGCTCCACACAATTGAATAGAGACGCCGTTGATTTTCTATGGGAATTGCAGAAATGACTTCTAAGCCTCAAAATAATGACTTTTTTTCCTAAGGTGGTAGGAATGAAACTCAGTGCGGGCTGGATGGGGTCCCCCCTGGGCACCGCAGACCTAAGCTTGTTTAACTCCTACCTCTTAAAGGGACCGAGAAAAAATGACCTTTTCTGCACTCCAATGTAAGTCAATGGGGCGATTTTTTGGCTATGTGCTAGAAATGAAATTCAGTGCGGATTGGATGACAGGCACCCTAGGCACCCAGGATCGGCTTTAGTTTCACGTGTATCTCTTAAGCCGGCAGAGAAAACCCACCTGATATGCGCTCCACACAATTGAATAGAGACGCCGTTGATTTTCTATGGGAATTGCAGAAATGACTTCTAAGCCTCAAAATAATGACTTTTTTTCCTAAGGTGGTAGGAATGAAACTCAGTGCGGGCTGGATGGGGTCCCCCCTGGGCACCGCAGACCTAAGCTTGTTTAACTCCTACCTCTTAAAGGGACCGAGAAAAAATGACCTTTTCTGCACTCCAATGTAAGTCAATGGGGCGATTTTTTGGCTATGTGCTAGAAATGAAATTCAGTGCGGATTGGATGACAGGCACCCTAGGCACCCAGGATCGGCTTTAGTTTCACGTGTATCTCTTAAGCCGGCAGAGAAAACCCACCTGATATGCGCTCCACACAATTGAATAGAGACGCCGTTGATTTTCTATGGGAATTGCAGAAATGACTTCTAAGCCTCAAAATAATGACTTTTTTTCCTAAGGTGGTAGGAATGAAACTCAGTGCGGGCTGGATGGGGTCCCCCCTGGGCACCGCAGACCTAAGCTTGTTTAACTCCTACCTCTTAAAGGGACCGAGAAAAAATGACCTTTTCTGCACTCCAATGTAAGTCAATGGGGCGATTTTTTGGCTATGTGCTAGAAATGAAATTCAGTGCGGATTGGATGACAGGCACCCTAGGCACCCAGGATCGGCTTTAGTTTCACGTGTATCTCTTAAGCCGGCAGAGAAAACCCACCTGATATGCGCTCCACACAATTGAATAGAGACGCCGTTGATTTTCTATGGGAATTGCAGAAATGACTTCTAAGCCTCAAAATAATGACTTTTTTTCCTAAGGTGGTAGGAATGAAACTCAGTGCGGGCTGGATGGGGTCCCCCCTGGGCACCGCAGACCTAAGCTTGTTTAACTCCTACCTCTTAAAGGGACCGAGAAAAAATGACCTTTTCTGCACTCCAATGTAAGTCAATGGGGCGATTTTTTGGCTATGTGCTAGAAATGAAATTCAGTGCGGATTGGATGACAGGCACCCTAGGCACCCAGGATCGGCTTTAGTTTCACGTGTATCTCTTAAGCCGGCAGAGAAAACCCACCTGATATGCGCTCCACACAATTGAATAGAGACGCCGTTGATTTTCTATGGGAATTGCAGAAATGACTTCTAAGCCTCAAAATAATGACTTTTTTTCCTAAGGTGGTAGGAATGAAACTCAGTGCGGGCTGGATGGGGTCCCCCCTGGGCACCGCAGACCTAAGCTTGTTTAACTCCTACCTCTTAAAGGGACCGAGAAAAAATGACCTTTTCTGCACTCCAATGTAAGTCAATGGGGCGATTTTTTGGCTATGTGCTAGAAATGAAATTCAGTGCGGATTGGATGACAGGCACCCTAGGCACCCAGGATCGGCTTTAGTTTCACGTGTATCTCTTAAGCCGGCAGAGAAAACCCACCTGATATGCGCTCCACACAATTGAATAGAGACGCCGTTGATTTTCTATGGGAATTGCAGAAATGACTTCTAAGCCTCAAAATAATGACTTTTTTTCCTAAGGTGGTAGGAATGAAACTCAGTGCGGGCTGGATGGGGTCCCCCCTGGGCACCGCAGACCTAAGCTTGTTTAACTCCTACCTCTTAAAGGGACCGAGAAAAAATGACCTTTTCTGCACTCCAATGTAAGTCAATGGGGCGATTTTTTGGCTATGTGCTAGAAATGAAATTCAGTGCGGATTGGATGACAGGCACCCTAGGCACCCAGGATCGGCTTTAGTTTCACGTGTATCTCTTAAGCCGGCAGAGAAAACCCACCTGATATGCGCTCCACACAATTGAATAGAGACGCCGTTGATTTTCTATGGGAATTGCAGAAATGACTTCTAAGCCTCAAAATAATGACTTTTTTTCCTAAGGTGGTAGGAATGAAACTCAGTGCGGGCTGGATGGGGTCCCCCCTGGGCACCGCAGACCTAAGCTTGTTTAACTCCTACCTCTTAAAGGGACCGAGAAAAAATGACCTTTTCTGCACTCCAATGTAAGTCAATGGGGCGATTTTTTGGCTATGTGCTAGAAATGAAATTCAGTGCGGATTGGATGACAGGCACCCTAGGCACCCAGGATCGGCTTTAGTTTCACGTGTATCTCTTAAGCCGGCAGAGAAAACCCACCTGATATGCGCTCCACACAATTGAATAGAGACGCCGTTGATTTTCTATGGGAATTGCAGAAATGACTTCTAAGCCTCAAAATAATGACTTTTTTTCCTAAGGTGGTAGGAATGAAACTCAGTGCGGGCTGGATGGGGTCCCCCCTGGGCACCGCAGACCTAAGCTTGTTTAACTCCTACCTCTTAAAGGGACCGAGAAAAAATGACCTTTTCTGCACTCCAATGTAAGTCAATGGGGCGATTTTTTGGCTATGTGCTAGAAATGAAATTCAGTGCGGATTGGATGACAGGCACCCTAGGCACCCAGGATCGGCTTTAGTTTCACGTGTATCTCTTAAGCCGGCAGAGAAAACCCACCTGATATGCGCTCCACACAATTGAATAGAGACGCCGTTGATTTTCTATGGGAATTGCAGAAATGACTTCTAAGCCTCAAAATAATGACTTTTTTTCCTAAGGTGGTAGGAATGAAACTCAGTGCGGGCTGGATGGGGTCCCCCCTGGGCACCGCAGACCTAAGCTTGTTTAACTCCTACCTCTTAAAGGGACCGAGAAAAAATGACCTTTTCTGCACTCCAATGTAAGTCAATGGGGCGATTTTTTGGCTATGTGCTAGAAATGAAATTCAGTGCGGATTGGATGACAGGCACCCTAGGCACCCAGGATCGGCTTTAGTTTCACGTGTATCTCTTAAGCCGGCAGAGAAAACCCACCTGATATGCGCTCCACACAATTGAATAGAGACGCCGTTGATTTTCTATGGGAATTGCAGAAATGACTTCTAAGCCTCAAAATAATGACTTTTTTTCCTAAGGTGGTAGGAATGAAACTCAGTGCGGGCTGGATGGGGTCCCCCCTGGGCACCGCAGACCTAAGCTTGTTTAACTCCTACCTCTTAAAGGGACCGAGAAAAAATGACCTTTTCTGCACTCCAATGTAAGTCAATGGGGCGATTTTTTGGCTATGTGCTAGAAATGAAATTCAGTGCGGATTGGATGACAGGCACCCTAGGCACCCAGGATCGGCTTTAGTTTCACGTGTATCTCTTAAGCCGGCAGAGAAAACCCACCTGATATGCGCTCCACACAATTGAATAGAGACGCCGTTGATTTTCTATGGGAATTGCAGAAATGACTTCTAAGCCTCAAAATAATGACTTTTTTTCCTAAGGTGGTAGGAATGAAACTCAGTGCGGGCTGGATGGGGTCCCCCCTGGGCACCGCAGACCTAAGCTTGTTTAACTCCTACCTCTTAAAGGGACCGAGAAAAAATGACCTTTTCTGCACTCCAATGTAAGTCAATGGGGCGATTTTTTGGCTATGTGCTAGAAATGAAATTCAGTGCGGATTGGATGACAGGCACCCTAGGCACCCAGGATCGGCTTTAGTTTCACGTGTATCTCTTAAGCCGGCAGAGAAAACCCACCTGATATGCGCTCCACACAATTGAATTAGAGACGCCGTTGATTTTCTATGGAATTGCAGAAATGACTTCTAAGCCTCAAAATAATGACTTTTTTTCCTAAGGGTGGTAGGAATGAAACTCAGTGCGGGCTGGATGGGGTCCACCCTGGGCACCGCAGACCTAAGCTTGTTTAACTCCTACCTCTTAAAGGGACCGAGAAAAAAATGACCTTTTCTGCACTCCAATGTAAGTCAATGGGGCGATTTTTTGGCTATGTGCTAGAAATGAAATTCAGTGCCGATTGGATGACAGGCACCCTAGGCACCCAGGATCGGCTTTAGTTTCACAGTGTATCTCTTAAGCCGGCAGAGAAAACCCACCTGATATGCGCTCCACACAATTGAATTAGAGACGCCGTTGATTTTCTATGGGAATTGCAGAAATGACTTCTAAGCCTCAAAATAATGACTTTTTTTCCTAAGGTGGTAGGAATGAAACTCAGTGCGGGCTGGATGGGGTCCCCCCTGGGCACCGCAGACCTAAGCTTGTTTAACTCCTACCTCTTAAAGGGACCGAGAAAAAATGACCTTTTCTGCACTCCAATGTAAGTCAATGGGGCGATTTTTTGGCTATGTGCTAGAAATGAAATTCAGTGCGGATTGGATGACAGGCACCCTAGGCACCCAGGATCGGCTTTAGTTTCACGTGTATCTCTTAAGCCGGCAGAGAAAATCCACCTGATATGCGCTCCACACAATTGAATAGAGACGCCATTGATTTTCTATGGGAATTGCAGAAATGACTTCTAAGCCTCAAAATAATGACTTTTTTTCCTAAGGTGGTAGGAATGAAACTCAGTGTGGGCTGGATGGGGTCCCCCCTGGGCACCGCAGACCTAAGCTTGTTTAACTCCTACCTCTTAAAGGGACCGAGAAAAAATGACCTTTTCTGCACTCCAATGTAAGTCAATGGGGCGATTTTTTGGCTATGTGCTAGAAATGAAATTCAGTGCGGATTGGATGACAGGCACCCTAGGCACCCAGGATCGGCTTTAGTTTCACGTGTATCTCTTAAGCCGGCAGAGAAAACCCACCTGATATGCGCTCCACACAATTGAATTAGAGACGCCGTTGATTTTCTATGGGAATTGCAGAAATGACTTCTAAGCCTCAAAATAATGACTTTTTTTCCTAAGGTGGTAGGAATGAAACTCAGTGCGGGCTGGATGGGGTCCCCCCTGGGCACCGCAGACCTAAGCTTGTTTAACTCCTACCTCTTAAAGGGACCGAGAAAAAATGACCTTTTCTGCACTCCAATGTAAGTCAATGGGGCGATTTTTTGGCTATGTGCTAGAAATGAAATTCAGTGCGGATTGGATGACAGGCACCCTAGGCACCCAGGATCGGCTTTAGTTTCACGTGTATCTCTTAAGCCGGCAGAGAAAACCCACCTGATATGCGCTCCACACAATTGAATTAGAGACGCCGTTGATTTTCTATGGGAATTGCAGAAATGACTTCTAAGCCTCAAAATAATGACTTTTTTTCCTAAGGTGGTAGGAATGAAACTCAGTGCGGGCTGGATGGGGTCCCCCCTGGGCACCGCAGACCTAAGCTTGTTTAACTCCTACCTCTTAAAGGGACCGAGAAAAAATGACCTTTTCTGCACTCCAATGTAAGTCAATGGGGCGATTTTTTGGCTATGTGCTAGAAATGAAATTCAGTGCGGATTGGATGACAGGCACCCTAGGCACCCAGGATCGGCTTTAGTTTCACGTGTATCTCTTAAGCCGGCAGAGAAAACCCACCTGATATGCGCTCCACACAATTGAATAGAGACGCCGTTGATTTTCTATGGGAATTGCAGAAATGACTTCTAAGCCTCAAAATAATGACTTTTTTTCCTAAGGTGGTAGGAATGAAACTCAGTGCGGGCTGGATGGGGTCCCCCCTGGGCACCGCAGACCTAAGCTTGTTTAACTCCTACCTCTTAAAGGGACCGAGAAAAAATGACCTTTTCTGCACTCCAATGTAAGTCAATGGGGCGATTTTTTGGCTATGACAGTGCGGATTGGATGACAGGCACCCTAGGCACCCAGGATCGGCTTTAGTTTCACGTGTATCTCTTAAGCCGGCAGAGAAAACCCACCTGATATGCGCTCCACACAATTGAATAGAGACGCCGTTGATTTTCTATGGGAATTGCAGAAATGACTTCTAAGCCTCAAAATAATGACTTTTTTTCCTAAGGTGGTAGGAATGAAACTCAGTGCGGGCTGGATGGGGTCCCCCCTGGGCACCGCAGACCTAAGCTTGTTTAACTCCTACCTCTTAAAGGGACCGAGAAAAAATGACCTTTTCTGCACTCCAATGTAAGTCAATGGGGCGATTTTTTGGCTATGTGCTAGAAATGAAATGCAGTGCGGATTGGATGACAGGCACCCTAGGCACCCAGGATCGGCTTTAGTTTCACGTGTATCTCTTAAGCCGGCAGAGAAAACCCACCTGATATGCGCTCCACACAATTGAATAGAGACGCCGTTGATTTTCTATGGGAATTGCAGAAATGACTAGTGTGGGCTGGATGGGGTCCCCCCTGGGCACCGCAGACCTAAGCTTGTTTAACTCCTACCTCTTAAAGGGACCGAGAAAAAATGACCTTTTCTGCACTCCAATGTAAGTCAATGGGGCGATTTTTTGGCTATGTGCTAGAAATGAAATTCAGTGCGGATTGGATGACAGGCACCCTAGGCACCCAGGATCGGCTTTAGTTTCACGTGTATCTCTTAAGCCGGCAGAGAAAACCCACCTGATATGCGCTCCACACAATTGAATTAGAGACGCCGTTGATTTTCTATGGGAATTGCAGAAATGACTTCTAAGCCTCAAAATAATGACTTTTTTTCCTAAGGTGGTAGGAATGAAACTCAGTGCGGGCTGGATGGGGTCCCCCCTGGGCACCGCAGACCTAAGCTTGTTTAACTCCTACCTCTTAAAGGGACCGAGAAAAAATGACCTTTTCTGCACTCCAATGTAAGTCAATGGGGCGATTTTTTGGCTATGTGCTAGAAATGAAATTCAGTGCGGATTGGATGACAGGCACCCTAGGCACCCAGGATCGGCTTTAGTTTCACGTGTATCTCTTAAGCCGGCAGAGAAAACCCACCTGATATGCGCTCCACACAATTGAATTAGAGACGCCGTTGATTTTCTATGGGAATTGCAGAAATGACTTCTAAGCCTCAAAATAATGACTTTTTTTCCTAAGGTGGTAGGAATGAAACTCAGTGCGGGCTGGATGGGGTCCCCCCTGGGCACCGCAGACCTAAGCTTGTTTAACTCCTACCTCTTAAAGGGACCGAGAAAAAATGACCTTTTCTGCACTCCAATGTAAGTCAATGGGGCGATTTTTTGGCTATGTGCTAGAAATGAAATGCAGTGCGGATTGGATGACAGGCACCCTAGGCACCCAGGATCGGCTTTAGTTTCACGTGTATCTCTTAAGCCGGCAGAGAAAACCCACCTGATATGCGCTCCACACAATTGAATAGAGACGCCATTGATTTTCTATGGGAATTGCAGAAATGACTTCTAAGCCTCAAAATAATGACTTTTTTTCCTAAGGTGGTAGGAATGAAACTCAGTGCGGGCTGGATGGGGTCCCCCCTGGGCACCGCAGACCTAAGCTTGTTTAACTCCTACCTCTTAAAGGGACCGAGAAAAAATGACCTTTTCTGCACTCCAATGTAAGTCAATGGGGCGATTTTTTGGCTATGTGCTAGAAATGAAATGCAGTGCGGATTGGATGACAGGCACCCTAGGCACCCAGGATCGGCTTTAGTTTCACGTGTATCTCTTAAGCCGGCAGAGAAAACCCACCTGATATGCGCTCCACACAATTGAATAGAGACGCCGTTGATTTTCTATGGGAATTGCAGAAATGACTTCTAAGCCTCAAAATAATGACTTTTTTTCCTAAGGTGGTAGGAATGAAACTCAGTGCGGGCTGGATGGGGTCCCCCCTGGGCACCGCAGACCTAAGCTTGTTTAACTCCTACCTCTTAAAGGGACCGAGAAAAAATGACCTTTTCTGCACTCCAATGTAAGTCAATGGGGCGATTTTTTGGCTATGTGCTAGAAATGAAATGCAGTGCGGATTGGATGACAGGCACCCTAGGCACCCAGGATCGGCTTTAGTTTCACGTGTATCTCTTAAGCCGGCAGAGAAAACCCACCTGATATGCGCTCCACACAATTGAATAGAGACGCCGTTGATTTTCTATGGGAATTGCAGAAATGACTTCTAAGCCTCAAAATAATGACTTTTTTTCCTAAGGTGGTAGGAATGAAACTCAGTGCGGGCTGGATGGGGTCCCCCCTGGGCAACTCAGACCTAAGCTTGTTTAACTCCTACCTCTTAAAGGGACCGAGAAAAAATGACCTTTTCTGCACTCCAATGTAAGTCAATGGGGCGATTTTTTGGCTATGTGCTAGAAATGAAATGCAGTGCGGATTGGATGACAGGCACCCTAGGCACCCAGGATCGGCTTTAGTTTCACGTGTATCTCTTAAGCCGGCAGAGAAAACCCACCTGATATGCGCTCCACACAATTGAATAGAGACGCCGTTGATTTTCTATGGGAATTGCAGAAATGACTTCTAAGCCTCAAAATAATGACTTTTTTTCCTAAGGTGGTAGGAATGAAACTCAGTGCGGGCTGGATGGGGTCCCCCCTGGGCACCGCAGACCTAAGCTTGTTTAACTCCTACCTCTTAAAGGGACCGAGAAAAAATGACCTTTTCTGCACTCCAATGTAAGTCAATGGGGCGATTTTTTGGCTATGTGCTAGAAATGAAATTCAGTGCGGATTGGATGACAGGCACCCTAGGCACCCAGGATCAGGCTTTAGTTTCACGTGTATCTCTTAAGCCGGCAGAGAAAATCCACCTGATATGCGCTCCACACAATTGAATAGAGACGCCATTGATTTTCTATGGGAATTGCAGAAATGACTTCTAAGCCTCAAAATAATGACTTTTTTTCCTAAGGTGGTAGGAATGAAACTCAGTGCGGGCTGGATGGGGTCCCCCCTGGGCACCGCAGACCTAAGCTTGTTTAACTCCTACCTCTTAAAGGGACCGAGAAAAAATGACCTTTTCTGCACTCCAATGTAAGTCAATGGGGCGATTTTTTGGCTATGTGCTAGAAATGAAATGCAGTGCGGATTGGATGACAGGCACCCTAGGCACCCAGGATCGGCTTTAGTTTCACGTGTATCTCTTAAGCCGGCAGAGAAAACCCACCTGATATGCGCTCCACACAATTGAATAGAGACGCCGTTGATTTTCTATGGGAATTGCAGAAATGACTTCTAAGCCTCAAAATAATGACTTTTTTTCCTAAGGTGGTAGGAATGAAACTCAGTGCGGGCTGGATGGGGTCCCCCCTGGGCACCGCAGACCTAAGCTTGTTTAACTCCTACCTCTTAAAGGGACCGAGAAAAAA
The DNA here is from genome assembly GCF_027789765.1 of Dendropsophus ebraccatus. Lineage (NCBI taxonomy): Eukaryota > Metazoa > Chordata > Amphibia > Anura > Hylidae > Dendropsophus > Dendropsophus ebraccatus. Next base: position 13,091 of record NW_027210020.1, read on the forward strand.
TGACCTTTTCTGCACTCCAATGTAAGTCAATGGGGCGATTTTTTGGCTATGTGCTAGAAATGAAATTCAGTGCGGATTGGATGACAGGCACCCTAGGCACCCAGGATCGGCTTTAGTTTCACGTGTATCTCTTAAGCCGGCAGAGAAAACCCACCTGATATGCGCTCCACACAATTGAATAGAGACGCCGTTGATTTTCTATGGGAATTGCAGAAATGACTTCTAAGCCTCAAAATAATGACTTTTTTTCCTAAGGTGGTAGGAATGAAACTCAGTGCGGGCTGGATGGGGTCCCCCCTGGGCACCGCAGACCTAAGCTTGTTTAACTCCTACCTCTTAAAGGGACCGAGAAAAAATGACCTTTTCTGCACTCCAATGTAAGTCAATGGGGCGATTTTTTGGCTATGTGCTAGAAATGAAATGCAGTGCGGATTGGATGACAGGCACCCTAGGCACCCAGGATCGGCTTTAGTTTCACGTGTATCTCTTAAGCCGGCAGAGAAAACCCACCTGATATGCGCTCCACACAATTGAATAGAGACGCCAGTTGATTTTCTATGGGAATTGCAGAAATGACTTCTAAGCCTCAAAATAATGACTTTTTTTCCTAAGGTGGTAGGAATGAAACTCAGTGCGGGCTGGATGGGGTCCCCCCTGGGCACCGCAGACCTAAGCTTGTTTAACTCCTACCTCTTAAAGGGACCGAGAAAAAATGACCTTTTCTGCACTCCAATGTAAGTCAATGGGGCGATTTTTTGGCTATGTGCTAGAAATGAAATGCAGTGCGGATTGGATGACAGGCACCCTAGGCACCCAGGATCGGCTTTAGTTTCACGTGTATCTCTTAAGCCGGCAGAGAAAACCCACCTGATATGCGCTCCACACAATTGAATAGAGACGCCGTTGATTTTCTATGGGAATTGCAGAAATGACTTCTAAGCCTCAAAATAATGACTTTTTTTCCTAAGGTGGTAGGAATGAAACTCAGTGCGGGCTGGATGGGGTCCCCCCTGGGCACCGCAGACCTAAGCTTGTTTAACTCCTACCTCTTAAAGGGACCGAGAAAAAATGACCTTTTCTGCACTCCAATGTAAGTCAATGGGGCGATTTTTTGGCTATGTGCTAGAAATGAAATGCAGTGCGGATTGGATGACAGGCACCCTAGGCACCCAGGATCGGCTTTAGTTTCACGTGTATCTCTTAAGCCGGCAGAGAAAACCCACCTGATATGCGCTCCACACAATTGAATAGAGACGCCAGTTGATTTTCTATGGGAATTGCAGAAATGACTTCTAAGCCTCAAAATAATGACTTTTTTTCCTAAGGTGGTAGGAATGAAACTCAGTGCGGGCTGGATGGGGTCCCCCCTGGGCACCGCAGACCTAAGCTTGTTTAACTCCTACCTCTTAAAGGGACCGAGAAAAAATGACCTTTTCTGCACTCCAATGTAAGTCAATGGGGCGATTTTTTGGCTATGTGCTAGAAATGAAATGCAGTGCGGATTGGATGACAGGCACCCTAGGCACCCAGGATCGGCTTTAGTTTCACGTGTATCTCTTAAGCCGGCAGAGAAAACCCACCTGATATGCGCTCCACACAATTGAATAGAGACGCCGTTGATTTTCTATGGGAATTGCAGAAATGACTTCTAAGCCTCAAAATAATGACTTTTTTTCCTAAGGTGGTAGGAATGAAACTCAGTGCGGGCTGGATGGGGTCCCCCCTGGGCACCGCAGACCTAAGCTTGTTTAACTCCTACCTCTTAAAGGGACCGAGAAAAAATGACCTTTTCTGCACTCCAATGTAAGTCAATGGGGCGATTTTTTGGCTATGTGCTAGAAATGAAATTCAGTGCGGATTGGATGACAGGCACCCTAGGCACCCAGGATCGGCTTTAGTTTCACGTGTATCTCTTAAGCCGGCAGAGAAAACCCACCTGATATGCGCTCCACACAATTGAATAGAGACGCCGTTGATTTTCTATGGGAATTGCAGAAATGACTTCTAAGCCTCAAAATAATGACTTTTTTTCCTAAGGTGGTAGGAATGAAACTCAGTGCGGGCTGGATGGGGTCCCCCCTGGGCACCGCAGACCTAAGCTTGTTTAACTCCTACCTCTTAAAGGGACCGAGAAAAAATGACCTTTTCTGCACTCCAATGTAAGTCAATGGGGCGATTTTTTGGCTATGTGCTAGAAATGAAATGCAGTGCGGATTGGATGACAGGCACCCTAGGCACCCAGGATCAGCTTTAGTTTCACGTGTATCTCTTAAGCCGGCAGAGAAAACCCACCTAATATGCGCTCCACACAATTGAATAGAGACGCCATTGATTTTCTATGGGAATTGCAGAAATGACTTCTAAGCCTCAAAATAATGACTTTTTTTCCTAAGGTGGTAGGAATGAAACTCAGTGCGGGCTGGATGGGGTCCCCCCTGGGCACCGCAGACCTAAGCTTGTTTAACTCCTACCTCTTAAAGGGACCGAGAAAAAATGTTCTTTTCTGCACTCCAATGTAAGTCAATGGGGCGATTTTTTGGCTATGTGCTAGAAATGAAATGCAGTGCGGATTGGATGACAGGCACCCTAGGCACCCAGGATCGGCTTTAGTTTCACGTGTATCTCTTAAGCCGGCAGAGAAAACCCACCTGATATGCGCTCCACACAATTGAATAGAGACGCCGTTGATTTTCTAACTAATTTAAATTTTATTAAAGAAAACTTTTAATACACTTGTTTAAAAAGATGTATAGTAAATGAGTCCACATAAAATGTCAATAAACATAACATGATATAATACTTCTTTTGTGGATTTTAATTTGAAAACATAATATGTGTATAATGAAAGAAATAAGGGAAAGGGAATGGGAGGCTTATGGAATGCGTGAACCTGAAGGTAGGGTCAGCTTAAGTAGATAAACTGGGAAAAGATAACAGGAAAGAAGGGGGGGAGGGAGGGGGGGGGTGCAGCTGTTATTCTTGTTGATTACATATAACTTGAAACAATAGGACTACATAATCATCTAATATTTTGTCCATTACTTCTATAGATAGAACATATTTCTTACCTAAAGGATGTTTGTTGGCGGCACAGAGTCAAATCCCACACTTCGGATTGCAGACAAATGCATTCAATAAAAATATTCTGGTGTATATAGGTGTATGAGTGAAATTTTAAAGCATGTTTAAACTGACGTTACAATTTTGAACGTTAAAACGTTAAAAGTGAGAGGTTATGGTAGAGGGGGGATGGATGTTGTGCTTAAGACAAAGTTTCTTTCTCTGCTTGTAACCCAAGGTAACCATCGAGCATAAAATATTTTATTACTGTTTGTTTCCTCTGAAACCAATTCCTCCATTCTGCGGTATTTATCCACTTCATCTGCCCAGTCAGCTATGGAAGGGACATGAGAGTTTTTCCAATTTCTCGCTATGACCGCTTTCACTGCTGTGAGAAGCAAGCCTATCAATGAAGATCTGCAGAGGTGTCGTGGAATTGGGACCATTAGAAGCAAAGCTTGTTGGGGGGTATTTTCTATGTAAATATCGGAAATCTGATTGATTATTTTTATTACTTTACTCCAGAATGGTTGTAATAGTGGGCAGCTCCACCAGATATGTAGCATTGTACCCCTATCTCCTCCACACCTCCAGCATGTATCCATTCGATTAGGGTATAAAGTTTTCAATTTGGTCGGAACCATATACCACCTAGCTATCAGCTTATAATTTTTCTCCTGTATATTACAGGAAATCGAAGTTTTGTGTGTTAAATGGAACGCCTTTTTAACATCTTCCTCTGAAAATGAGACATTTAAGTCTCTTTCCCAACTTTTAATAAAATCTGGGAGTGTGTCATCTGCGTTCAATAGGAGCATATTATATATTACTGATATTGCTTTTGGAGTGGGTGAGCTAGCGGCACAAAGCTTTTCATACGGTAGAAGCTGCCTAGTAAGGTTAAGATTGTTCTTCTGTCTATTTACAAATTGCTTCAATTGTTGATACTGTTTTAATGTGGTGACTACGTTTTCCGCATTTCTATTTTCTTTATATGGTAATTTTTCAAGAGGTTTAATTCCCTCGGAAGTCACTACTGAGTGAAAAGTAACTCCCTCCTTAGTAGGAATACCCAAAAATCTATCTGTGTGTAGTGCTGCCAGGAATCTCTGATTGTTTCCTAGCGGAATCAGGGGGCCATCTGGACGAAACAAGTTCTGAAAAGTATGAGAGTGTGATTTGACTAGAGCTGCAATTGAGGCACTGATAGGTGATTGTGGAAGGGAGATTATGTCTTTTAGAATATTTCCAGGGGTCCAGAGTATCGCTGCGGTATCAAAATTTGTTATTGTAGATTCTACGGATATCCAGAGTTTCTTCTCTCTTTGTTGGAAGCATTCAAGAATTCTATTGAGGATAGCTGCCTGGTAGTAGAGTTTGCAGCTTGGGAGGGCAAGACCACCCTCTGCTTTGGATTTAATGAGAGTTTTGGTATTTAGCCGGGCAGGTTTATTGGACCATATGAACTTAGTCAAAATAGAATTCATCCTGGTTAGGAAAGTGTGGGAGAGGACAGCTGGTACGGCTTGAAAGAGATATAGAAGTCTCGGTAAAATGTTCATTTTAATAATGTTAATCTTTCCCAACCAGGAAAAATCCCTCATTCCCCATCTCTGAAGGTCTTCTCTTATGTTTTTCAATAAAGGTAGGAAGTTCTTTTCTATAATATTTTTCTGCGTTATTGCAATATGGGTGCCTAAATAATTTATTGAGGTATTATTCCAATTGAAGGGGAAGTTTGATTTTAAATTTTCTTTATCTTTGTCGGGAATATTTATACAAAGGGCTTCGCATTTATTCATATTTAATTTATAATTGCTAAAATAGGAATATTCTCTGATCGTAGCCAACAAGGAAGGGAGAGAGATATGAGGGTTGGATAAGAAGAGCAAGAGATCATCCGCATATGCAGAACAGAGATGATTTTTCTTGCCTACTTGTATGCCTGAAATATCGGGGTTCTCTCTTATAGCTATAAGCAGATGTTCCATACACAGAACATATAGTAGGGGTGATAGTGGACATCCTTGCCTCGTTCCATTCCTTATGTTAACTCTCTCAGAGACATTCCCATTGATTTTAATTTTAGCGTGGGGTGATTTGTATAATGCCATGATTTTTGATATAATAGTTGGGCCTAGTCCAATCTGGGATAGGGTAGCTTCCATAAACCTCCAGTCAACCCTATCAAACGCCTTTTCGGCATCAAGAGCTAAAAAGAGCATTTGTTTTTTTGAATTGTGGGCGAAGTTGGCCAGGGCAAAGGCCCTTAAGGTATTGTCATCAGCCTTCCTGTTTGGAATGAAGCCAACTTGGTCCAAATTAACTAGGGATTCAAGAAGTGGGGAAAGTCTATTTGCAATTGCTTTGGCATAAATTTTGGTATCGATGTTTAGAAGAGAAATGGGCCTAAAATTGCTACACAGATTATGGTCTTTGCCCTCCTTCGGGATCACCGTTATGAATGCTTCCAAGAAAGATGGGGGGAAAGTATGAGAATCTGATATTGAGTTAAAGGAATCTACCAAGCATGGGGTGAGGGCTTCTGCGAATTGTTTAAAGAATTTAGTTGTAAAGCCATCAGGGCCGGGGCTTTTGCCCGTAGGGAGGCTTTTAATTATGTCTCTAATTTCTTCAACTGTGAAGTTTTCTTCAAGTTGGTATCTTGTTTCCAAATTGATTGTGGGGAGTTTAGTTTTATTTATATACTGTTCCAGCGAAGTGGAAGAGGAAGATGATAAATTTTCCCTATCTGGAGGTGGTAGCTGATATAAATTTTCATAATATTTCCTAAAAGTCTCCGCAATAATCTCTGTGTTATAAGATATATTCCCCTGTGGTGTTTTGATAGAAGGGATTATTCTCGATGTCTTTTTGTTTTTTAAGGCATTAGCTAGAAGTCTGCTGGGCCTATTGCCCCAAACATAAAAGGTCTTCCCACAAATTTGTAGCACTTTTTTATATTTTTTATGTAGAATGTCTTTAACTTTACATCTTGTGGCATTAAGCTCCAGCAGAGTTTCTTCTAATAGAGATTTTTTGTGTGTCGTCTCTAATTCATGGATTCTTTTAAATAGATTAGACAGCTGTTTTGCATTTTCTCTTTTAATTCTAGCCCCGTGTGAAATCAGTGTGCCTCTAACAGTAGCCTTTAATGCCTCCCATTTAATGGTTGGTGCAGTGGAGTCTGTTTTGTGAGTGATTTTGAAAGTCTCCAGTGTATCCGTAACTGCGGAGGAACATACTACATCGTCCAACAGTGATTCGTTCAATCTCCATGAGAATGATTGTTTACCCTTCGGTAAAAATGTAAATGACGAGTATACTGGAGCATGGTCAGTAAGAATAATATTCCCGATGTGTGAGTCTTTAAGAAGGTTCAGGGCTGCATGTGAGGAGAGAATGAAGTCTATCCTACTGTACGAGTTAGTAGGAGCAGAGAAATACGTGTAGTCTTTTGTCGTAGGATTAATTATTCTCCACGTGTCATATAGCTTGAGTTCTCTTAAAGTTTTCTGAAGCAATCTTATTTTTTTAAAAGCTAATTTAGTTTTCCCTGAAGATGTATCTAGAAAAGGGTTCAAAGGGGTGTTAAGATCCCCTCCTATTATAATGTGTCCTTTGGCGAATGAGTGTAGGTTTTGCAGGGTGTTTATGAGGAATGGTATCTGGTCGTGATTTGGTGCATATATATTTGCTAAAGTGAGGGTTTCTCCTCCAATTGAGCAATTTAGGAAGATATACCTGCTTTCTGTATCTATTTTGGTGTCTAAAATTATCACGGGGATTGTTTTGTGGATTCCAATTGAGACACCTTTTGTTCTTTTATCTGGGGAGGAAGCGTGTATCCATGAGGAGTAGTATCTATTTTTGTCTAGGTTTGGTATGTGATTTGATTTAAAATGGGTTTCCTGTAGGAAAATTATTTTTGCTTTTTGTTTGTGAAGGGAATAGAGAATGTTAGAGCGCTTTTCTGGCACATTGAAGCCGTTGACATTCAATGTGCAGAAAACAATATCTGTCATTTTGTGTGTATGCGAAGCGTACTCACTGGTTGAGAAGAAGTCTGCTTGTAGGTATGACGATTATCTTGTCGTTTTGTGGGGTTGACTCTGTGCCGTCAAGTCGCTTGGTAATGCAGCTGCACTGAGGGGTAAAGAAAAGATATAGGGTAAGAAGAATAAAATTAAGAGAAAAGAAGAAATTCAACAAAAATCTAAACTAACAAAAAAAGCGTAAACAATACGCGGGGAACTAGCCTGACAATTTGTCACTAGGTCTTGATAAGCAAGACACACTATTGGGTGGGTGAGTTGGCACGCTGTTAGGTCTAAGAGAAGTAATATATGTCAGGGCCTATTTGACATCAATTTATAATTTAGTAGGAATTTAGAATACAATATAACGAAGAAACCTCTTAAAACAACCTATACTTTAGCTTTGCTAGGGAAACCTTACTCTAGGTGTTCACTTGTAAAGTGCACCTATCAAAAATAATTTCGTGCACATTTGTATGATAAATTTAAATGATCAATTCCAGTGATAATTCCCAAAGGTCTCTAAACTGAGAGGACATCTCTTTTGGGAATCATCCCTGTATCTATGCGCGATCTTTAAGACTAAAGGTTAATCATTTGGATAACTAAGGAAATCTATAACAAAGTTGCTGCTCAAGGAAAAAGAAACACATAACAAATAAAACATTTCACAGACAACTTATTCGAAGAACTCTTTCTCATCGCCATCTTCAGCGCGGTCCGGGATGTTGGCTCCTGGGTGTCTTCCTATCCCTCTCTCTTTGTGTTCTGGGTGGCAGGTCCGGTCTCCTGTTGTCGTCTTCATCAGCAGGTCCTGGAGTCGAAATGTAGTTGGGTGGAGGAAGTATCATAGTCTCATGTAGATCACACCAGTCATGAAGATACAGATTTGGAAGGCTTAAGGCTTGCAGGAAGTCTGGAAGATCTTTGGGTTCTCTCAGGGTGAGGGTGTTTCCTCCAAATCTTACCGACAAAGAGAAAGGAAATCCCCACTTGTACGGTATGTTATTTTCTTGCAATTTCTGCGTGAGAGGTCTGAGAGTTGCTCTTTGCCGCAAGGTAAGCAACGATAAATCTGCGAACAGTTGAATCTTTGTCCCATTGAAGTCGATGTTTTGGATGTCCCTCGCCTTTCTCATGATATCTTCCTTCTGTGCGTAGTAGTGCACCCTGCATATGATGTCTCTGGGTCGTCTGGTATCCTTCCCCTTGGGTTTTAGAGCTCTATGCACTCTGTCAATTTCCAAGTGGGTATCCAGCGGTTTTCCCAGGATCTTATTAAACAAGGAAGATACCGCTCCGTGCAAGTCAGCTGTTTTAACTTCTTCTGGTAACCCTCTGATCCTGATATTATTACGACGACTCCTATTTTCCACGTCGTCTAATCTGAGGGTCACCATCTTTTGAGAAATTTTGAGAGATTCCGTGATATATGTTAATTCTCTTAGTTTGTCATCTTGTACCTTTTGAGTTTTTTCAAAACCCGCAGACTTTTTCTCTAATTTTGTAACTTTTTCCTGGACTACTGCAAGGTCTTTTTGCCAAGATGCCTTTAGCTCCCTTCCCAGGTTAACCAAATCTTGTTTGGAGGGAATCAGTGACAATAACGCCTGTAGTTCAGGGTGCCCCTTTAATATTCTCATTGCATTTTCGGGGTTTGTCGCTTGTGTGGGAATACTTGGCGAGGGGTTGTGTATTATTGACTCAGCTGACGAAGCTGACGATTCATCCGAAGATGACATATCTTGAGCAAAAAAGGATTTATTCAACTCCCGTTTGTTAGGTGTTTTCAAGAGTTTCCTCTTAATTGGGGGGAGGGTGTCATCATCAGAATCAACTGGAGTCGAGTACTCCTCAGATGTATCAGATTCCTTAGACCCTCTTTTCTGTTGAATAGGTTTGTGTGGTAACGGGGCTTTTTGCTCCATCATTTTATTATTTTCGGGAAACTGAGAGGTATTCATATCATATTGAAGATTATCATGGCTATCCCATGGCCGTGAGGCTGGGAGAACAGATGAGTCAGCATTAATCTTATTAGCTGCCATCTGCTCCCTCATGTATGCCTCCTCCAATATGGCCGACTGTGCACAATGCAGTGGAGCTATGTTCATTTTTATCTCCTTTTCAGGGGCTCTAATTGTGGCAATGGGAGTCTGTGTCTTTTTCTGGGGGTCCCACTTTACAGAAACATTCTTATCTTTTGGGATTGCCCCTAGCTCTCCCTTGGTACTTTTTGCATTTTTTGGTGGTGCTGCCCCTTTAAGCATGGCCGCCGTGCATGCTGAATGAGCGGCTGCTATCAGCTGATCCGCTGTGCTTTCCCCTGCCTCCCCTGCCTGCACTGGGGTCTGACGGCGCAATATGAGGTCCCTACTCACTGTGGGTACCTCTCGATCAGCTGTCCGGGACTCCGCTGTAGAGCGCTCTGCTTCTCCGCTCCGCTCATCCCCAATCAAGATGGCCGCGGTGTCCGCACGGCCGGAGCTGCAGCTATTGCTCGGTGTCGGCTCCTTCTTCTGCCGCTCCGAGTCCTCCGCCGCTTGTTTCATTTTGTTCCCGGCGGTCTCCCTGGGTTTGTCTGCTTTGCCGGTCTTCTTAGTCTCCGGCATGTTGGAGATATTTCCTCTCGTGGCTGAGGCCATAGACGGAGCTTTACTCACGCGCTGCTGACCATCAGCGCGCCAAGCCACGCCCCGCCGCCGTTGATTTTCTATGGGAATTGCAGAAATGACTTCTAAGCCTCAAAATAATGACTTTTTTTCCTAAGGTGGTAGGAATGAAACTCAGTGCGGGCTGGATGGGGTCCCCCCTGGGCACCGCAGACCTAAGCTTGTTTAACTCCTACCTCTTAAAGGGACCGAGAAAAAATGACCTTTTCTGCACTCCAATGTAAGTCAATGGGGCGATTTTTTGGCTATGTGCTAGAAATGAAATGCAGTGCGGATTGGATGACAGGCACCCTAGGCACCCAGGATCGGCTTTAGTTTCACGTGTATCTCTTAAGCCGGCAGAGAAAACCCACCTGATATGCGCTCCACACAATTGAATAGAGACGCCATTGATTTTCTATGGGAATTGCAGAAATGACTTCTAAGCCTCAAAATAATGACTTTTTTTCCTAAGGTGGTAGGAATGAAACTCAGTGCGGGCTGGATGGGGTCCCCCCTGGGCACCGCAGACCTAAGCTTGTTTAACTCCTACCTCTTAAAGGGACCGAGAAAAAAATGACCTTTTCTGCACTCCAATGTAAGTCAATGGGGCGATTTTTTGGCTATGTGCTAGAAATGAAATGCAGTGCGGATTGGATGACAGGCACCCTAGGCACCCAGGATCGGCTTTAGTTTCACGTGTATCTCTTAAGCCGGCAGAGAAAACCCACCTGATATGCGCTCCACACAATTGAATAGAGACGCCGTTGATTTTCTATGGGAATTGCAGAAATGACTTCTAAGCCTCAAAATAATGACTTTTTTTCCTAAGGTGGTAGGAATGAAACTCAGTGCGGGCTGGATGGGGTCCCCCCTGGGCACCGCAGACCTAAGCTTGTTTAACTCCTACCTCTTAAAGGGACCGAGAAAAAAATGACCTTTTCTGCACTCCAATGTAAGTCAATGGGGCGATTTTTTGGCTATGTGCTAGAAATGAAATGCAGTGCGGATTGGATGACAGGCACCCTAGGCACCCAGGATCGGCTTTAGTTTCACGTGTATCTCTTAAGCCGGCAGAGAAAATCCACCTGATATGCGCTCCACACAATTGAATAGAGACGCCATTGATTTTCTATGGGAATTGCAGAAATGACTTCTAAGCCTCAAAATAATGACTTTTTTTCCTAAGGTGGTAGGAATGAAACTCAGTGCGGGCTGGATGGGGTCCCCCCTGGGCACCGCAGACCTAAGCTTGTTTAACTCCTACCTCTTAAAGGGACCGAGAAAAAATGACCTTTTCTGCACTCCAATGTAAGTCAATGGGGCGATTTTTTGGCTATGTGCTAGAAATGAAATGCAGTGCGGATTGGATGACAGGCACCCTAGGCACCCAGGATCGGCTTTAGTTTCACGTGTATCTCTTAAGCCGGCAGAGAAAACCCACCTGATATGCGCTCCACACAATTGAATAGAGACGCCGTTGATTTTCTATGGGAATTGCAGAAATGACTTCTAAGCCTCAAAATAATGACTTTTTTTCCTAAGGTGGTAGGAATGAAACTCAGTGCGGGCTGGATGGGGTCCCCCCTGGGCACCGCAGACCTAAGCTTGTTTAACTCCTACCTCTTAAAGGGACCGAGAAAAAATGACCTTTTCTGCACTCCAATGTAAGTCAATGGGGCGATTTTTTGGCTATGTGCTAGAAATGAAATGCAGTGCGGATTGGATGACAGGCACCCTAGGCACCCAGGATCGGCTTTAGTTTCACGTGTATCTCTTAAGCCGGCAGAGAAAACCCACCTGATATGCGCTCCACACAATTGAATAGAGACGCCATTGATTTTCTATGGGAATTGCAGAAATGACTTCTAAGCCTCAAAATAATGACTTTTTTTCCTAAGGTGGTAGGAATGAAACTCAGTGCGGGCTGGATGGGGTCCCCCCTGGGCACCGCAGACCTAAGCTTGTTTAACTCCTACCTCTTAAAGGGACCGAGAAAAAATGACCTTTTCTGCACTCCAATGTAAGTCAATGGGGCGATTTTTTGGCTATGTGCTAGAAATGAAATGCAGTGCGGATTGGATGACAGGCACCCTAGGCACCCAGGATCGGCTTTAGTTTCACGTGTATCTCTTAAGCCGGCAGAGAAAACCCACCTGATATGCGCTCCACACAATTGAATAGAGACGCCGTTGATTTTCTATGGGAATTGCAGAAATGACTTCTAAGCCTCAAAATAATGACTTTTTTTCCTAAGGTGGTAGGAATGAAACTCAGTGCGGGCTGGATGGGGTCCCCCCTGGGCACCGCAGACCTAAGCTTGTTTAACTCCTACCTCTTAAAGGGACCGAGAAAAAATGACCTTTTCTGCACTCCAATGTAAGTCAATGGGGCGATTTTTTGGCTATGTGCTAGAAATGAAATGCAGTGCGGATTGGATGACAGGCACCCTAGGCACCCAGGATCAGCTTTAGTTTCACGTGTATCTCTTAAGCCGGCAGAGAAAACCCACCTAATATGCGCTCCACACAATTGAATAGAGACGCCATTGATTTTCTATGGGAATTGCAGAAATGACTTCTAAGCCTCAAAATAATGACTTTTTTTCCTAAGGTGGTAGGAATGAAACTCAGTGCGGGCTGGATGGGGTCCCCCCTGGGCACCGCAGACCTAAGCTTGTTTAACTCCTACCTCTTAAAGGGACCGAGAAAAAATGATCCTTTTCTGCACTCCAATGTAAGTCAATGGGGCGATTTTTTGGCTATGTGCTAGAAATGAAATGCAGTGCGGATTGGATGACAGGCACCCTAGGCACCCAGGATCGGCTTTAGTTTCACGTGTATCTCTTAAGCCGGCAGAGAAAACCCACCTGATATGCGCTCCACACAATTGAATAGAGACGCCGTTGATTTTCTATGGGAATTGCAGAAATGACTTCTAAGCCTCAAAATAATGACTTTTTTTCCTAAGGTGGTAGGAATGAAACTCAGTGCGGGCTGGATGGGGTCCCCCCTGGGCACCGCAGACCTAAGCTTGTTTAACTCCTACCTCTTAAAGGGACCGAGACAAAATGACCTTTTCTGCACTCCAATGTAAGTCAATGGGGCGATTTTTTGGCTATGTGCTAGAAATGAAATGCAGTGCGGATTGGATGACAGGCACCCTAGGCACCCAGGATCGGCTTTAGTTTCACGTGTATCTCTTAAGCCGGCAGAGAAAACCCACCTGATATGCGCTCCACACAATTGAATAGAGACGCCATTGATTTTCTATGGGAATTGCAGAAATGACTTCTAAGCCTCAAAATAATGACTTTTTTTCCTAAGGTGGTAGGAATGAAACTCAGTGCGGGCTGGATGGGGTCCCCCCTGGGCACCGCAGACCTAAGCTTGTTTAACTCCTACCTCTTAAAGGGACCGAGAAAAAATGACCTTTTCTGCACTCCAATGTAAGTCAATGGGGCGATTTTTTGGCTATGTGCTAGAAATGAAATGCAGTGCGGATTGGATGACAGGCACCCTAGGCACCCAGGATCGGCTTTAGTTTCACGTGTATCTCTTAAGCCGGCAGAGAAAACCCACCTGATATGCGCTCCACACAATTGAATAGAGACGCCGTTGATTTTCTATGGGAATTGCAGAAATGACTTCTAAGCCTCAAAATAATGACTTTTTTTCCTAAGGTGGTAGGAATGAAACTCAGTGCGGGCTGGATGGGGTCCCCCCTGGGCACCGCAGACCTAAGCTTGTTTAACTCCTACCTCTTAAAGGGACCGAGAAAAAATGACCTTTTCTGCACTCCAATGTAAGTCAATGGGGCGATTTTTTGGCTATGTGCTAGAAATGAAATTCAGTGCGGATTGGATGACAGGCACCCTAGGCACCCAGGATCGGCTTTAGTTTCACGTGTATCTCTTAAGCCGGCAGAGAAAACCCACCTGATATGCGCTCCACACAATTGAATAGAGACGCCATTGATTTTCTATGGGAATTGCAGAAATGACTTCTAAGCCTCAAAATAATGACTTTTTTTCCTAAGGTGGTAGGAATGAAACTCAGTGCGGGCTGGATGGGGTCCCCCCTGGGCACCGCAGACCTAAGCTTGTTTAACTCCTACCTCTTAAAGGGACCGAGAAAAAATGACCTTTTCTGCACTCCAATGTAAGTCAATGGGGCGATTTTTTGGCTATGTGCTAGAAATGAAATGCAGTGCGGATTGGATGACAGGCACCCTAGGCACCCAGGATCAGGCTTTAGTTTCACGTGTATCTCTTAAGCCGGCAGAGAAAACCCACCTGATATGCGCTCCACACAATTGAATAGAGACGCCATTGATTTTCTATGGGAATTGCAGAAATGACTTCTAAGCCTCAAAATAATGACTTTTTTTCCTAAGGTGGTAGGAATGAAACTCAGTGCGGGCTGGATGGGGTCCCCCCTGGGCACCGCAGACCTAAGCTTGTTTAACTCCTACCTCTTAAAGGGACCGAGAAAAAATGACCTTTTCTGCACTCCAATGTAAGTCAATGGGGCGATTTTTTGGCTATGTGCTAGAAATGAAATTCAGTGCGGATTGGATGACAGGCACCCTAGGCACCCAGGATCGGCTTTAGTTTCACGTGTATCTCTTAAGCCGGCAGAGAAAACCCACCTGATATGCGCTCCACACAATTGAATAGAGACGCCGTTGATTTTCTATGGGAATTGCAGAAATGACTTCTAAGCCTCAAAATAATGACTTTTTTTCCTAAGGTGGTAGGAATGAAACTCAGTGCGGGCTGGATGGGGTCCCCCCTGGGCACCGCAGACCTAAGCTTGTTTAACTCCTACCTCTTAAAGGGACCGAGAAAAAATGACCTTTTCTGCACTCCAATGTAAGTCAATGGGGCGATTTTTTGGCTATGTGCTAGAAATGAAATGCAGTGCGGATTGGATGACAGGCACCCTAGGCACCCAGGATCGGCTTTAGTTTCACGTGTATCTCTTAAGCCGGCAGAGAAAACCCACCTGATATGCGCTCCACACAATTGAATAGAGACGCCATTGATTTTCTATGGGAATTGCAGAAATGACTTCTAAGCCTCAAAATAATGACTTTTTTTCCTAAGGTGGTAGGAATGAAACTCAGTGCGGGCTGGATGGGGTCCCCCCTGGGCACCGCAGACCTAAGCTTGTTTAACTCCTACCTCTTAAAGGGACCGAGAAAAAATGATTCTTTTCTGCACTCCAATGTAAGTCAATGGGGCGATTTTTTGGCTATGTGCTAGAAATGAAATGCAGTGCGGATTGGATGACAGGCACCCTAGGCACCCAGGATCGGCTTTAGTTTCACGTGTATCTCTTAAGCCGGCAGAGAAAACCCACCTGATATGCGCTCCACACAATTGAATAGAGACGCCGTTGATTTTCTATGGGAATTGCAGAAATGACTTCTAAGCCTCAAAATAATGACTTTTTTTCCTAAGGTGGTAGGAATGAAACTCAGTGCGGGCTGGATGGGGTCCCCCCTGGGCACCGCAGACCTAAGCTTGTTTAACTCCTACCTCTTAAAGGGACCGAGAAAAAATGACCTTTTCTGCACTCCAATGTAAGTCAATGGGGCGATTTTTTGGCTATGTGCTAGAAATGAAATGCAGTGCGGATTGGATGACAGGCACCCTAGGCACCCAGGATCGGCTTTAGTTTCACGTGTATCTCTTAAGCCGGCAGAGAAAACCACCTGATATGCGCTCCACACAATTGAATAGAGACGCCGTTGATTTTCTATGGGAATTGCAGAAATGACTTCTAAGCCTCAAAATAATGACTTTTTTTCCTAAGGTGGTAGGAATGAAACTCAGTGCGGGCTGGATGGGGTCCCCCCTGGGCACCGCAGACCTAAGCTTGTTTAACTCCTACCTCTTAAAGGGACCGAGAAAAAATGACCTTTTCTGCACTCCAATGTAAGTCAATGGGGCGATTTTTTGGCTATGTGCTAGAAATGAAATGCAGTGCGGATTGGATGACAGGCACCCTAGGCACCCAGGATCGGCTTTAGTTTCACGTGTATCTCTTAAGCCGGCAGAGAAAACCCACCTGATATGCGCTCCACACAATTGAATAGAGACGCCGTTGATTTTCTATGGGAATTGCAGAAATGACTTCTAAGCCTCAAAATAATGACTTTTTTTCCTAAGGTGGTAGGAATGAAACTCAGTGCGGGCTGGATGGGGTCCCCCCTGGGCACCGCAGACCTAAGCTTGTTTAACTCCTACCTCTTAAAGGGACCGAGAAAAAATGACCTTTTCTGCACTCCAATGTAAGTCAATGGGGCGATTTTTTGGCTATGTGCTAGAAATGAAATGCAGTGCGGATTGGATGACAGGCACCCTAGGCACCCAGGATCAGCTTTAGTTTCACGTGTATCTCTTAAGCCGGCAGAGAAAACCCACCTGATATGCGCTCCACACAATTGAATAGAGACGCCAGTTGATTTTCTATGGGAATTGCAGAAATGACTTCTAAGCCTCAAAATAATGACTTTTTTTCCTAAGGTGGTAGGAATGAAACTCAGTGCGGGCTGGATGGGGTCCCCCCTGGGCACCGCAGACCTAAGCTTGTTTAACTCCTACCTCTTAAAGGGACCGAGAAAAAATGACCTTTTCTGCACTCCAATGTAAGTCAATGGGGCGATTTTTTGGCTATGTGCTAGAAATGAAATGCAGTGCGGATTGGATGACAGGCACCCTAGGCACCCAGGATCAGGCTTTAGTTTCACGTGTATCTCTTAAGCCGGCAGAGAAAACCCACCTGATATGCGCTCCACACAATTGAATAGAGACGCCGTTGATTTTCTATGGGAATTGCAGAAATGACTTCTAAGCCTCAAAATAATGACTTTTTTTCCTAAGGTGGTAGGAATGAAACTCAGTGCGGGCTGGATGGGGTCCCCCCTGGGCACCGCAGACCTAAGCTTGTTTAACTCCTACCTCTTAAAGGGACCGAGAAAAAATGACCTTTTCTGCACTCCAATGTAAGTCAATGGGGCGATTTTTTGGCTATGTGCTAGAAATGAAATGCAGTGCGGATTGGATGACAGGCACCCTAGGCACCCAGGATCGGCTTTAGTTTCACGTGTATCTCTTAAGCCGGCAGAGAAAACCCACCTGATATGCGCTCCACACAATTGAATAGAGACGCCAGTTGATTTTCTATGGGAATTGCAGAAATGACTTCTAAGCCTCAAAATAATGACTTTTTTTCCTAAGGTGGTAGGAATGAAACTCAGTGCGGGCTGGATGGGGTCCCCCCTGGGCACCGCAGACCTAAGCTTGTTTAACTCCTACCTCTTAAAGGGACCGAGAAAAAATGACCTTTTCTGCACTCCAATGTAAGTCAATGGGGCGATTTTTTGGCTATGTGCTAGAAATGAAATGCAGTGCGGATTGGATGACAGGCACCCTAGGCACCCAGGATCGGCTTTAGTTTCACGTGTATCTCTTAAGCCGGCAGAGAAAACCCACCTGATATGCGCTCCACACAATTGAATAGAGACGCCGTTGATTTTCTATGGGAATTGCAGAAATGACTTCTAAGCCTCAAAATAATGACTTTTTTTCCTAAGGTGGTAGGAATGAAACTCAGTGCGGGCTGGATGGGGTCCCCCCTGGGCACCGCAGACCTAAGCTTGTTTAACTCCTACCTCTTAAAGGGACCGAGAAAAAATGACCTTTTCTGCACTCCAATGTAAGTCAATGGGGCGATTTTTTGGCTATGTGCTAGAAATGAAATTCAGTGCGGATTGGATGACAGGCACCCTAGGCACCCAGGATCAGCTTTAGTTTCACGTGTATCTCTTAAGCCGGCAGAGAAAACCCACCTGATATGCGCTCCACACAATTGAATAGAGACGCCATTGATTTTCTATGGGAATTGCAGAAATGACTTCTAAGCCTCAAAATAATGACTTTTTTTCCTAAGGTGGTAGGAATGAAACTCAGTGCGGGCTGGATGGGGTCCCCCCTGGGCACCGCAGACCTAAGCTTGTTTAACTCCTACCTCTTAAAGGGACCGAGAAAAAATGTACCTTTTCTGCACTCCAATGTAAGTCAATGGGGCGATTTTTTGGCTATGTGCTAGAAATGAAATGCAGTGCGGATTGGATGACAGGCACCCTAGGCACCCAGGATCGGCTTTAGTTTCACGTGTATCTCTTAAGCCGGCAGAGAAAACCCACCTGATATGCGCTCCACACAATTGAATTAGAGACGCCGTTGATTTTCTATGGGAATTGCAGAAATGACTTCTAAGCCTCAAAATAATGAATTTTTTTTCCTAAGGTGGTAGGAATGAAACTCAGCGCGGGCTGCATGGGGTCCCCCCTGGGCACCGCAGACCTAAGCTTGTTTAACTCCTACCTCTTAAAGGGACCGAGAAAAAATGACCTTTTCTGCACTCCAATGTAAGTCAATGGGGCGATTTTTTGGCTATGTGCTAGAAATGAAATGCAGTGCGGATTGGATGACAGGCACCCTAGGCACCCAGGATCGGCTTTAGTTTCACGTGTATCTCTTAAGCCGGCAGAGAAAACCCATCTGATATGCGCTCCACACAATTCAATAGAGACGCCGTTGATTTTCTATGGGAATTGCAGAAATGACTTCTAAGCCTCAAAATAATGACTTTTTTTCCTAAGGTGGTAGGAATGAAACTCAGTGCGGGCTGGATGGGGTCCCCCCTGGGCACCGCAGACCTAAGCTTGTTTAACTCCTACCTCTTAAAGGGACCGAGAAAAATGACCTTTTCTGCACTCCAATGTAAGTCAATGGGCGATTTTTTGGCTATGTGCTAGAAATGAAATGCAGTGCGGATTGGATGACAGGCACCCTAGGCACCCAGGATCGGCTTTAGTTTCACGTGTATCTCTTAAGCCGGCAGAGAAAACCCACCTGATATGCGCTCCACACAATTGAATAGAGACGCCGTTGATTTTCTATGGGAATTGCAGAAATGACTTCTAAGCCTCAAAATAATGACTTTTTTTCCTAAGGTGGTAGGAATGAAACTCAGTGCGGGCTGGATGGGGTCCCCCCTGGGCACCGCAGACCTAAGCTTGTTTAACTCCTACCTCTTAAAGGGACCGAGAAAAAATGACCTTTTCTGCACTCCAATGTAAGTCAATGGGGCGATTTTTTGGCTATGTGCTAGAAATGAAATGCAGTGCGGATTGGATGACAGGCACCCTAGGCACCCAGGATCGGCTTTAGTTTCACGTGTATCTCTTAAGCCGGCAGAGAAAACCCACCTGATATGCGCTCCACACAATTGAATAGAGACGCCGTTGATTTTCTATGGGAATTGCAGAAATGACTTCTAAGCCTCAAAATAATGACTTTTTTTCCTAAGGTGGTAGGAATGAAACTCAGTGCGGGCTGGATGGGGTCCCCCCTGGGCACCGCAGACCTAAGCTTGTTTAACTCCTACCTCTTAAAGGGACCGAGAAAAAATGACCTTTTCTGCACTCCAATGTAAGTCAATGGGGCGATTTTTGGCTATGTGCTAGAAATGAAATGCAGTGCGGATTGGATGACAGGCACCCTAGGCACCCAGGATCGGCTTTAGTTTCACGTGTATCTCTTAAGCCGGCAGAGAAAACCCACCTGATATGCGCTCCACACAATTGAATAGAGACGCCGTTGATTTTCTATGGGAATTGCAGAAATGACTTCTAAGCCTCAAAATAATGACTTTTTTTCCTAAGGTGGTAGGAATGAAACTCAGTGCGGGCTGGATGGGGTCCCCCCTGGGCACCGCAGACCTAAGCTTGTTTAACTCCTACCTCTTAAAGGGACCGAGAAAAAATGACCTTTTCTGCACTACAATGTAAGTCAATGGGGCGATTTTTTGGCTATGTGCTAGAAATGAAATGCAGTGCGGATTGGATGACAGGCACCCTAGGCACCCAGGATCGGCTTTAGTTTCACGTGTATCTCTTAAGCCGGCAGAGAAAACCCACCTGATATGCGCTCCACACAATTGAATAGAGACGCCGTTGATTTTCTATGGGAATTGCAGAAATGACTTCTAAGCCTCAAAATAATGACTTTTTTTCCTAAGGTGGTAGGAATGAAACTCAGTGCGGGCTGGATGGGGTCCCCCCTGGGCACCGCAGACCTAAGCTTGTTTAACTCCTACCTCTTAAAGGGACCGAGAAAAAATGACCTTTTCTGCACTCCAATGTAAGTCAATGGGGCGATTTTTTGGCTATGTGCTAGAAATGAAATGCAGTGCGGATTGGATGACAGGCACCCTAGGCACCCAGGATCGGCTTTAGTTTCACGTGTATCTCTTAAGCCGGCAGAGAAAACCCACCTGATATGCGCTCCACACAATTGAATAGAGACGCCGTTGATTTTCTATGGGAATTGCAGAAATGACTTCTAAGCCTCAAAATAATGACTTTTTTTCCTAAGGTGGTAGGAATGAAACTCAGTGCGGGCTGGATGGGGTCCCCCCTGGGCACCGCAGACCTAAGCTTGTTTAACTCCTACCTCTTAAAGGGACCGAGAAAAAATGACCTTTTCTGCACTCCAATGTAAGTCAATGGGGCGATTTTTTGGCTATGTGCTAGAAATGAAATGCAGTGCGGATTGGATGACAGGCACCCTAGGCACCCAGGATCGGCTTTAGTTTCACGTGTATCTCTTAAGCCGGCAGAGAAAACCCACCTGATATGCGCTCCACACAATTGAATAGAGACGCCGTTGATTTTCTATGGGAATTGCAGAAATGACTTCTAAGCCTCAAAATAATGACTTTTTTTCCTAAGGTGGTAGGAATGAAACTCAGTGCGGGCTGGATGGGGTCCCCCCTGGGCACCGCAGACCTAAGCTTGTTTAACTCCTACCTCTTAAAGGGACCGAGAAAAAATGACCTTTTCTGCACTCCAATGTAAGTCAATGGGGCGATTTTTGGCTATGTGCTAGAAATGAAATGCAGTGCGGATTGGATGACAGGCACCCTAGGCACCCAGGATCAGGCTTTAGTTTCACGTGTATCTCTTAAGCCGGCAGAGAAAACCCACCTGATATGCGCTCCACACAATTGAATAGAGACGCCGTTGATTTTCTATGGGAATTGCAGAAATGACTTCTAAGCCTCAAAATAATGACTTTTTTTCCTAAGGTGGTAGGAATGAAACTCAGTGCGGGCTGGATGGGGTCCCCCCTGGGCACCGCAGACCTAAGCTTGTTTAACTCCTACCTCTTAAAGGGACCGAGAAAATGTTCCTGGGTCCTACGGCGCACATATGGGTTAAGTCTAAGTCCCTAGAAAAAGGCAGAAGAGAAATGCAAAGCATACCATCAAATTGCCACACCATATATAAGGCAGGAAGACCACCCATAGCCAGAGTTTTTTCTTCTGCACGGGTAAGAAGAGATTATGTGTGTGTTCCGTGCACCATTTATTATGTGTATTTTCTTTGTTTTTCAGCATGCCCTTTCAGTGTTGGGGGCGCAACTTCCACTGCAACTAGATATAGAATCACCGTGTTGTGTTTTTTCTATGTTTGGGTGACGTACGAGGAGAGGTTGGGTCAGGAATCAGGCTGAGCGTGTCGCATGTCTCCTGAAACCTGGAGATCGCTTCGGTATCCACATTTGAAATCCCGTTCTCCTCTATGTGTAATTAGTACGGGTGAAGCAAGCTCCACTACGTTCACAGGAAAGAGTAGTGTGGCTTTTGTTCTGTATGGTGTTTTTTACTCCCATTGAGCGTAGCGGCAGCGCGTCTGGTGATAGTACACTGCAATCCCTCTCCACGGGGGCGGGTGATTGCGGCGGGCCGCGCGCTGTCAGTACATGCTCGATTCAAATTCAAACTTGGCGCTACTGGGAAGCGCGCGCGTCCACTGCGGTGTCAATCTGTTCCTCTCCACCTACTAACCCAAGGATTTGGATTGCGGGGTGGAGCTGAGGTTTTCCAAGGCGTTTCTCAGCGGAGAAAAACCCTCCTGTGCACAGATCTCTACACACGGCACTTCTACATGGCAGCCGCTGACCAGTGACACTTACGTGAGTCTGCTCATATTTTTCTGCTTACATATTGTCTATGATCTGGTGGCTAGTGTATCTTTTTTTGCTACATTTTTTAGATCCACCATGGATCCTAGGCAAAAAAGAACACTGAAAATCTAAAACATAGATTATGTGATTCTTTCTTGCCACAGCCTCTTCCGGAGCAGCCAGATCTGATACCTGCACCTTATGTACCTCTGCTATGCCTGCTACAGAAAAATTCTTTATCGAATCCATTCGGGATATAATTAGAGATGAACTTTTCTAATAATGTTGTGTGATGGAGGTCCTGGGGCAAACGCAGGAGAATTTCAAAACCAATAATTCTCCTGCTCCATTCCTCTATGGAGGAAAAGCCTCTTCTGACTCTGACGTGACAAGGGCAAAAGACTTTTTTTCTGTTTCACAGACGAGGTTTCTAGTCTCGTAAAGCAGTCAAAGGGACCCTCGCATCAGAAAACCAGTAAAGATAAGGCCCCCAGTGATGCATTATACTATTTTTCCTGCTAATGATCTAATCCTTTCCTTCCCCATCCTTTGCTAATGTCATGGATGCAGAAAGATTGGTGCAAACCGGATAAGCGCCTGGATGTCGGCTCAAGATTTAAATCTGTGTACCGGTTACAGAGGCTCATACCTCCTCGTGGGAAGCCCCTCCAAAACTGGACCTAGCTGTTGCAAATTGGTCCAGAAATCGATTTTCCGCAGGAGAAGCTTCATTGGCTGAAGGATCCTCTGGACAGAAAAGCAGATGCGCCGCAAGAAAACTACTCAGCCGCTGCAGCTCTGTCTAAGGTCGCCTTACCACGGCTCCCGTTGCTCTCGCATTGAGGGTATGGTTGAGTGACATTACCAAAGATCTTTCCTCACAGGTGCCGCGGGAAGAAATATGGAGAGCTACCTACTATGAAGGGGCCGCGGAATTTTTTATGGACGCTCCAGTGGATTCTCTGGCTTTGGCTTCAAAAATCTTAGCAGCCTCCAATTCAACAGGAGATTTCTCTGGTTGAAACAGTGCCAGGGCTATGTCTCGAGCAGCACTTCTGCTCACTCCCTTTCAACCTGAGTCTTCTTTGGCCCTCAACTCAAGGATATCCTAAGGAATTTGCATGAGGAGGGAACTACGTTCCCCATGCCAAAAAGACAACTTCAAGCCGAGACAAACAAATCTCCTCCCTAAGGGCGTAGAGATTTCAACCAACAGGTTGATAAAAATTTCAGGCCCAGACAGTCGGGAGCACATCTCTAGCACCAAAGCCCCCGTAAGAAGGACCCCCAATTATGACCCAATTTACAAAGCTTCAGGCGTATGGCGTGAGGCTAGGGCTATTTTTACCTGCCGGGACAAGCTCCACCACAGACAAGTGGTACTGGACCTTATCGAGAAGGCTATTTTTTGGGAACTAAGATCGATCCCGCCGGATCATTTTTTTCCCACAAAGCCTCAGACCCTCCTTACTACCCTTGGTCAGAATTCATCTACAAGATGCATTAGAACCGTTCCCTGCCTCACAGAGGGGAATAGGCTTCTACTCGAAAATTTCACGGTACCCAGCCCGAGGGAAAATTCAGGTTGGTGGTAGATCTCTCTCCTGAACAATTTTGAAGAAAATTCAGTTCAAATGGACAATATCAGATCGGTGATACCTCTACTGACACAGGTATTTTTCTGGCATCACTGGACCCTTACCGATGCGTATCGCTGTACTATAGCACCCGCTCATCGGAGATATCTGAGGGTGGCTCTGTTATGGGAGAAAGGATTCTCATCCTGCAATTTCGCTGTCTCCCGTTTGGTCTGTCTTCACCCCAGAGTCTTCACGAAATATTTGCGTGGTCCTCTCGCATCTTGAGGATCAGGGGGATTCGAATTGTGCCCTACCTGGACGATTGGCTGCTCATCTCCAACCAGCGTCCAGCTTATCCCGCCAGGTAGTGGATCAATACATCTTCTGGAGCAGCATGGCTTCCTGATAAACTTCAGAAATCGCAGCTGATTCCATCACAGTGTCTAACCTTCTTGGGATTCAGGATAGAACACGCAACGATGATCTGTACCTTCAGAAGACCGAGTCAGAGATTGAAGAAGCAAGTTTCTCTCCCTACTAAGAATACGACATGTACCATAAGCACAGCGATGAGAGTTCTGGGCACAATGTCATCCACATTGGATGCAGTCCCTTGGGCAAAGCCCATTCGACACTGCAAAAGGAGGTGCTGACGGTATGGAACAGGGATCATCGCGGCTTAGAGAATACTGACGATATCCAGGGCACTCAGCAGATCTCGTTGGTGGCTCAACACTCCATGTGTCTCGGGTATGTCATTGACTCCCCAGGGAAGATTGTATTGACACCGATGCCTCTCAGTTCGGATGGGGAGCGCAAGGTAGAAACACATGGGTCGAGAAAATGGTCAGCCAGGGAAAGATCCATGTCTTCAACAGACGAGAGCTGGGGCAATCAAATTAGCTCTCTTTCATTTCCAGCCTCAATTAAAGAATCAGAATGTATTGATACAATCGGACAACCTGGCGGCAGTGTTCTACCTCATCAACAAGGAGGCACGAGATGCCCATCGCTCATGGAGGAGAGTCAGGCGATTTTCCGATGGGCGGAACGAAACGTAGCCCATATTTCAGCATACATCTCAAGGGCACCTCTGAATCAGACGGCGGACTTCCTCAGCAGGCATACATTGCATCCAGGCGAGTGGGCACTCTCAACAGAAGTCTTTCATCAAGTGATCCGGAAATTTGGAGTCCCGGACCTAGACGCCTTTGCATCTCGGCAAAACGCCAAACTCCCCAGATACTGTGCAAGAGATCCATCTCAACACCCAACCTTTGTAGATGGCCTATCGACTCCGTGGAAAGGGAATTTCGTTTATGCCTTCCCTCCTCTGGCCCTGATTCCGAAGTTCTGTCCAAGGTGAAGGCGGAACGGGCGAAATGCATACTTATCCTCCCGTATTGGCCGCGCAGACCGTGGTTTTCACTGGCGAAGATTCTGGCGGAGGACAGGATATGGGTCCTTCCACAAGTCCCAGATCTGCTATCCCAGAAGGGTTTTCTTCACCCAAACCTAGACCGTCTCAAACTGACAGCCTGGCGGATGAATTAGTTGCCTTGGATTGTGAAGGTTTTCCGGAAGATGTCCAGAATACCTTAGTAAATGCTCGTAGGAAAAGTACGAGGTTGAAATACGCTGGGGTCTGGAAGACATTCAAAGCATCATACCCAGATGGCTCTAGGGCAAATGTGTTAAGTTTTCTCCAAAAAGGACTGAATCAAGGATTAAAGTTTAATACTATCCGAGTACAGTTTGCGGCTATAAATTCCTTCATGGCCGGTAAATATTCAGGCGATCCATTAATTGCCAGGTTTCTCAAGGGAGCGAGAAATTTGAGACCACCAATAAGTACACCTGCTCCAGCGTGGGATCTACATTTGGTGTTGGAAACTCTCAAACAGGCACCTTTTGAGCCCATAACTGCTATAGAGTTGCATCACCTCTCATGGAAAACGGCTTTCTTAGTGGCCATAGCATCGGCACGAAGAATTAGTGAGTTACAGGCTCTCTCATTTAAGGAACCCTATTTGAGAGACCTGGGAGATTCTTTATTCTTACGGACAATACCAAGTTTTCTGCCAAAAACAACCACTCAGTCGGCATTGAATCAAGAGATTGTGCTTCCCAGCCTTCCTTCAACAGAACTTGGAGATAATCCACTAGACGTAAGAAGATCTGTCTTGCATTATCTGGAAAGAGTGAGCTCCTTTAGGTCCGAGGAGAATCTATTTATTCATTATGAAGGGAAGATGAAGGGATTCAAAACATCCAAGAGAATCATCTCTAGCTGGATCCGGAAGCTCATCACATTGGCTTATTCACTGCAAAATCAACAAGCTCCAGCAGGTATCAAAGCCAAATCAACCAGAGCAGTTTCCTCATCATGG
Organism: Dendropsophus ebraccatus; assembly: GCF_027789765.1. Lineage (NCBI taxonomy): Eukaryota > Metazoa > Chordata > Amphibia > Anura > Hylidae > Dendropsophus > Dendropsophus ebraccatus. The sequence goes on from NW_027210020.1 coordinate 38,852, forward strand.
GCGGAAGCTGCGAATGTGCCACTACAGGAAATTTGTAGAGCGGCGACGTGGTCAAATACTTCAACATTTACAAAGTACTACAGGTTGGATGTCACTGGGGAAGCAGCCCTGGGCAGGAAGGTCCTTGAGTATTGAGTAATTGGATTTATACCCACCCTATGATTTGACTGCTCTGTAAATCCCATATGTGCTGCCGTAGGACCCAGGAACGGGGGAATTTCGAATACTTACCTACCGGGAAATTCCTGTTCCTGGCGTCCGAAGGCAGCACAGATCACCCTCCCTATTAAAATTTATTTTGCTGCATACGAACTCTGGCTATGGGTGGTCCTTCCTGCCTTATATATGGTGTGGCCAAACTTTGATTGGCTACTGCTTTGCATTCTCTTCTGCCTTGTTCTAGGGGACTTAGACTTGACCCATATGTGCTGCCTTCGGACGCCAGGAACAGGAATTTCCCGGTAGGTAAGTATTCGAAATTCCCCCGATCCTGGGTGCCTAGGGTGCCTGTCATCCAATCCGCACTGAATTTCATTTCTAGCACATAGCCAAAAAATCGCCCCATTGACTTACATTGGAGTGCAGAAAAGGTCATTTTTTCTCGGTCCCTTTAAGAGGTAGGAGTTAAACAAGCTTAGGTCTGCGGTGCCCAGGGGGGACCCCATCCAGCCCACACTGAGTTTCATTCCTACCACCTTAGGAAAAAAAGTCATTATTTTGAGGCTTAGAAGTCATTTCTGCAATTCCCATAGAAAATCAACGGCGTCTCTAATTCAATTGTGTGGAGCGCATATCAGGTGGGTTTTCTCTGCCGGCTTAAGAGATACACGTGAAACTAAAGCCGATCCTGGGTGCCTAGGGTGCCTGTCATCCAATCCGCACTGAATTTCATTTCTAGCACATAGCCAAAAAATCGCCCCATTGACTTACATTGGAGTGCAGAAAAGGTCATTTTTTCTCGGTCCCTTTAAGAGGTAGGAGTTAAACAAGCTTAGGTCTGCGGTGCCCAGGGGGGACCCCATCCAGCCCGCACTGAGTTTCATTCCTACCACCTTAGGAAAAAAAGTCATTATTTTGAGGCTTAGAAGTCATTTCTGCAATTCCCATAGAAAATCAATGGCGTCTCTATTCAATTGTGTGGAGCGCATATCAGGTGGATTTTCTCTGCCGGCTTAAGAGATACACGTGAAACTAAAGCCGATCCTGGGTGCCTAGGGTGCCTGTCATCCAATCCGCACTGAATTTCATTTCTAGCACATAGCCAAAAAATCGCCCCATTGACTTACATTGGAGTGCAGAAAAGGTCATTTTTTCTCGGTCCCTTTAAGAGGTAGGAGTTAAACAAGCTTAGGTCTGCGGTGCCCAGGGGGGACCCCATCCAGCCCACACTGAGTTTCATTCCTACCACCTTAGGAAAAAAAGTCATTATTTTGAGGCTTAGAAGTCATTTCTGCAATTCCCATAGAAAATCAATGGCGTCTCTATTCAATTGTGTGGAGCGCATATCAGGTGGATTTTCTCTGCCGGCTTAAGAGATACACGTGAAACTAAAGCCGATCCTGGGTGCCTAGGGTGCCTGTCATCCAATCCGCACTGAATTTCATTTCTAGCACATAGCCAAAAAATCGCCCCATTGACTTACATTGGAGTGCAGAAAAGGTCATTTTTTCTCGGTCCCTTTAAGAGGTAGGAGTTAAACAAGCTTAGGTCTGCGGTGCCCAGGGGGGACCCCATCCAGCCCGCACTGAGTTTCATTCCTACCACCTTAGGAAAAAAAGTCATTATTTTGAGGCTTAGAAGTCATTTCTGCAATTCCCATAGAAAATCAACGGCGTCTCTATTCAATTGTGTGGAGCGCATATCAGGTGGGTTTTCTCTGCCGGCTTAAGAGATACACGTGAAACTAAAGCCGATCCTGGGTGCCTAGGGTGCCTGTCATCCAATCCGCACTGAATTTCATTTCTAGCACATAGCCAAAAAATCGCCCCATTGACTTACATTGGAGTGCAGAAAAGGTCATTTTTTCTCGGTCCCTTTAAGAGGTAGGAGTTAAACAAGCTTAGGTCTGCGGTGCCCAGGGGGGACCCCATCCAGCCCGCACTGAGTTTCATTCCTACCACCTTAGGAAAAAAAGTCATTATTTTGAGGCTTAGAAGTCATTTCTGCAATTCCCATAGAAAATCAACGGCGTCTCTAATTCAATTGTGTGGAGCGCATATCAGGTGGGTTTTCTCTGCCGGCTTAAGAGATACACGTGAAACTAAAGCCGATCCTGGGTGCCTAGGGTGCCTGTCATCCAATCCGCACTGAATTTCATTTCTAGCACATAGCCAAAAAATCGCCCCATTGACTTACATTGGAGTGCAGAAAAGGTCATTTTTTCTCGGTCCCTTTAAGAGGTAGGAGTTAAACAAGCTTAGGTCTGCGGTGCCCAGGGGGGACCCCATCCAGCCCACACTGAGTTTCATTCCTACCACCTTAGGAAAAAAAGTCATTATTTTGAGGCTTAGAAGTCATTTCTGCAATTCCCATAGAAAATCAATGGCGTCTCTATTCAATTGTGTGGAGCGCATATCAGGTGGATTTTCTCTGCCGGCTTAAGAGATACACGTGAAACTAAAGCCGATCCTGGGTGCCTAAGGTGCCTGTCATCCAATCCGCACTGAATTTCATTTCTAGCACATAGCCAAAAAATCGCCCCATTGACTTACATTGGAGTGCAGAAAAGGTCATTTTTTCTCGGTCCCTTTAAGAGGTAGGAGTTAAACAAGCTTAGGTCTGCGGTGCCCAGGGGGGACCCCATCCAGCCCGCACTGAGTTTCATTCCTACCACCTTAGGAAAAAAAGTCATTATTTTGAGGCTTAGAAGTCATTTCTGCAATTCCCATAGAAAATCAACGGCGTCTCTAATTCAATTGTGTGGAGCGCATATCAGGTGGGTTTTCTCTGCCGGCTTAAGAGATACACGTGAAACTAAAGCCGATCCTGGGTGCCTAGGGTGCCTGTCATCCAATCCGCACTGAATTTCATTTCTAGCACATAGCCAAAAAATCGCCCCATTGACTTACATTGGAGTGCAGAAAAGGTCATTTTTTCTCGGTCCCTTTAAGAGGTAGGAGTTAAACAAGCTTAGGTCTGCGGTGCCCAGGGGGGACCCCATCCAGCCCACACTGAGTTTCATTCCTACCACCTTAGGAAAAAAAGTCATTATTTTGAGGCTTAGAAGTCATTTCTGCAATTCCCATAGAAAATCAATGGCGTCTCTATTCAATTGTGTGGAGCGCATATCAGGTGGATTTTCTCTGCCGGCTTAAGAGATACACGTGAAACTAAAGCCGATCCTGGGTGCCTAGGGTGCCTGTCATCCAATCCGCACTGAATTTCATTTCTAGCACATAGCCAAAAAATCGCCCCATTGACTTACATTGGAGTGCAGAAAAGGTCATTTTTTCTCGGTCCCTTTAAGAGGTAGGAGTTAAACAAGCTTAGGTCTGCGGTGCCCAGGGGGGACCCCATCCAGCCCCACTGAGTTTCATTCCTACCACCTTAGGAAAAAAAAGTCATTATTTTGAGGCTTAGAAGTCATTTCTGCAATTCCCATAGAAAATCAATGGCGTCTCTATTCAATTGTGTGGAGCGCATATCAGGTGGATTTTCTCTGCCGGCTTAAGAGATACACGTGAAACTAAAGCCGATCCTGGGTGCCTAGGGTGCCTGTCATCCAATCCGCACTGAATTTCATTTCTAGCACATAGCCAAAAAATCGCCCCAATGACTTACATTGGAGTGCAGAAAAGGTCATTTTTTCTCGGTCCCTTTAAGAGGTAGGAGTTAAACAAGCTTAGGTCTGCGGTGCCCAGGGGGACCCCATCCAGCCCGCACTGAGTTTCATTCCTACCACCTTAGGAAAAAAAGTCATTATTTTGAGGCTTAGAAGTCATTTCTGCAATTCCCATAGAAAATCAACGGCGTCTCTAATTCAATTGTGTGGAGCGCATATCAGGTGGATTTTCTCTGCCGGCTTAAGAGATACACGTGAAACTAAAGCCGATCCTGGGTGCCTAGGGTGCCTGTCATCCAATCCGCACTGAATTTCATTTCTAGCACATAGCCAAAAAATCGCCCCATTGACTTACATTGGAGTGCAGAAAAGGTCATTTTTTCTCGGTCCCTTTAAGAGGTAGGAGTTAAACAAGCTTAGGTCTGCGGTGCCCAGGGGGGACCCCATCCAGCCCACACTGAGTTTCATTCCTACCACCTTAGGAAAAAAAGTCATTATTTTGAGGCTTAGAAGTCATTTCTGCAATTCCCATAGAAAATCAATGGCGTCTCTATTCAATTGTGTGGAGCGCATATCAGGTGGATTTTCTCTGCCGGCTTAAGAGATACACGTGAAACTAAAGCTGATCCTGGGTGCCTAGGGTGCCTGTCATCCAATCCGCACTGAATTTCATTTCTAGCACATAGCCAAAAAATCGCCCCATTGACTTACATTGGAGTGCAGAAAAGGTCATTTTTTCTCGGTCCCTTTAAGAGGTAGAGTTAAACAAGCTTAGGTCTGCGGTGCCCAGGGGGGACCCCATCCAGCCCGCACTGAGTTTCATTCCTACCACCTTAGGAAAAAAAGTCATTATTTTGAGGCTTAGAAGTCATTTCTGCAATTCCCATAGAAAATCAACGGCGTCTCTATTCAATTGTGTGGAGCGCATATCAGGTGGGTTTTCTCTGCCGGCTTAAGAGATACACGTGAAACTAAAGCCGATCCTGGGTGCCTAGGGTGCCTGTCATCCAATCCGCACTGAATTTCATTTCTAGCACATAGCCAAAAAATCGCCCCATTGACTTACATTGGAGTGCAGAAAAGGTCATTTTTTCTCGGTCCCTTTAAGAGGTAGGAGTTAAACAAGCTTAGGTCTGCGGTGCCCAGGGGGGACCCCCATCCAGCCCACACTGAGTTTCATTCCTACCACCTTAGGAAAAAAAGTCATTATTTTGAGGCTTAGAAGTCATTTCTGCAATTCCCATAGAAAATCAATGGCGTCTCTATTCAATTGTGTGGAGCGCATATCAGGTGGATTTTCTCTGCCGGCTTAAGAGATACACGTGAAACTAAAGCCGATCCTGGGTGCCTAGGGTGCCTGTCATCCAATCCGCACTGAATTTCATTTCTAGCACATAGCCAAAAAATCGCCCCATTGACTTACATTGGAGTGCAGAAAAGGTCATTTTTTCTCGGTCCCTTTAAGAGGTAGGAGTTAAACAAGCTTAGGTCTGCGGTGCCCAGGGGGGACCCCATCCAGCCCACACTGAGTTTCATTCCTACCACCTTAGGAAAAAAAGTCATTATTTTGAGGCTTAGAAGTCATTTCTGCAATTCCCATAGAAAATCAATGGCGTCTCTATTCAATTGTGTGGAGCGCATATCAGGTGGATTTTCTCTGCCGGCTAAGAGATACACGTGAAACTAAAGCCGATCCTGGGTGCCTAGGGTGCCTGTCATCCAATCCGCACTGAATTTCATTTCTAGCACATAGCCAAAAATCGCCCCATTTGACTTACATTGGAGTGCAGAAAAGGTCATTTTTTCTCGGTCCCTTTAAGAGGTAGGAGTTAAACAAGCTTAGGTCTGCGGTGCCCAGGGGGGACCCCATCCAGCCCACACTGAGTTTCATTCCTACCACCTTAGGAAAAAAAGTCATTATTTTGAGGCTTAGAAGTCATTTCTGCAATTCCCATAGAAAATCACTGGCGTCTCTATTCAATTGTGTGGAGCGCATATCAGGTGGGTTTTCTCTGCCGGCTTAAGAGATACACATGAAACTAAAGCCGATCCTGGGTGCCTAGGGTGCCTGTCATCCAATCCGCACTGAATTTCATTTCTAGCACATAGCCAAAAAATCGCCCCATTGACTTACATTGGAGTGCAGAAAAGGTCATTTTTTCTCGGTCCCTTTAAGAGGTTAAACAAGCTTAGGTCTGCGGTGCCCAGGGGGGACCCCATCCAGCCCACACTGAGTTTCATTCCTACCACCTTAGGAAAAAAAGTCATTATTTTGAGGCTTAGAAGTCATTTCTGCAATTCCCATAGAAAATCAATGGCGTCTCTATTCAATTGTGTGGAGCGCATATCAGGTGGATTTTCTCTGCCGGCCTTAAGAGATACACGTGAAACTAAAGCCGATCCTGGGTGCCTAGGGTGCCTGTCATCCAATCCGCACTGAATTTCATTTCTAGCACATAGCCAAAAAATCGCCCCATTGACTTACATTGGAGTGCAGAAAAGGTCATTTTTTCTCGGTCCCTTTAAGAGGTAGGAGTTAAACAAGCTTAGGTCTGCGGTGCCCAGGGGGGACCCCATCCAGCCCGCACTGAGTTTCATTCCTACCACCTTAGGAAAAAAAGTCATTATTTTGAGGCTTAGAAGTCATTTCTGCAATTCCCATAGAAAATCAACGGCGTCTCTAATTCAATTGTGTGGAGCGCATATCAGGTGGGTTTTCTCTGCCGGCTTAAGAGATACACGTGAAACTAAAGCCGATCCTGGGTGCCTAGGGTGCCTGTCATCCAATCCGCACTGAATTTCATTTCTAGCACATAGCCAAAAATCGCCCCATTGACTTACATTGGAGTGCAGAAAAGGTCATTTTTTCTCGGTCCCTTTAAGAGGTAGGAGTTAAACAAGCTTAGGTCTGCGGTGCCCAGGGGGGACCCCATCCAGCCCACACTGAGTTTCATTCCTACCACCTTAGGAAAAAAAGTCATTATTTTGAGGCTTAGAAGTCATTTCTGCAATTCCCATAGAAAATCAATGGCGTCTCTATTCAATTGTGTGGAGCGCATATCAGGTGGATTTTCTCTGCCGCTTAAGAGATACACGTGAAACTAAAGCCGATCCTGGGTGCCTAGGGTGCCTGTCATCCAATCCGCACTGAATTTCATTTCTAGCACATAGCCAAAAAATCGCCCCATTGACTTACATTGGAGTGCAGAAAGGTCATTTTTTCTCGGTCCCTTTAAGAGGTAGGAGTTAAACAAGCTTAGGTCTGCGGTGCCCAGGGGGGACCCCATCCAGCCCACACTGAGTTTCATTCTACCACCTTAGGAAAAAAAGTCATTATTTTGAGGCTTAGAAGTCATTTCTGCAATTCCCATAGAAAATCAATGGCGTCTCTATTCAATTGTGTGGAGCGCATATCAGGTGGATTTTCTCTGCCGGCTTAAGAGATACACGTGAAACTAAAGCCGATCCTGGGTGCCTAGGGTGCCTGTCATCCAATCCGCACTGAATTTCATTTCTAGCACATAGCCAAAAAATCGCCCCATTGACTTACATTGGAGTGCAGAAAAGGTCATTTTTTTCTCGGTCCCTTTAAGAGGTAGGAGTTAAACAAGCTTAGGTCTGCGGTGCCCAGGGGGGACCCCATCCAGCCCGCACTGAGTTTCATTCCTACCACCTTAGGAAAAAAAGTCATTTATTTTGTGTCTTAGTAGTATTTTCTGCAATTCCCATAGAAAATCAACGGCGTCTCTAATTCAATTGTGTGGAGCGCATATCAGGTGGGTTTTACTCTGCCGGCTTAAGAGATACACGTGAAACTAAAGCCGATCCTGGGTGCCTAGGGTGCCTGTCATCCAATCCGCACTGAATTTCATTTCTAGCACATAGCCAAAAAATCGCCCCATTGACTTACCTTGGAGTGCAGAAAAGGTCATTTTTTCTCGGTCCCTTTAAGAGGTAGGAGTTAAACAAGCTTAGGTCTGCGGTGCCCAGGGGGGACCCCATCCAGCCCGCACTGAGTTTCATTCCTACCACCTTAGGAAAAAAAGTCATTATTTTGAGGCTTAGAAGTCATTTCTGCAATTCCCATAGAAAATCAACGGCGTCTCTATTCAATTGTGTGGAGCGCATATCAGGTGGGTTTTCTCTGCCGGCTTAAGAGATACACGTGAAACTAAAGCCGATCCTGGGTGCCTAGGGTGCCTGTCATCCAATCCGCACTGAATTTCATTTCTAGCACATAGCCAAAAAATCGCCCCATTGACTTACATTGGAGTGCAGAAAAGGTCATTTTTTCTCGGTCCCTTTAAGAGGTAGGAGTTAAACAAGCTTAGGTCTGCGGTGCCCAGGGGGGACCCCATCCAGCCCGCACTGAGTTTCATTCCTACCACCTTAGGAAAAAAAGTCATTATTTTGAGGCTTAGAAGTCATTTCTGCAATTCCCATAGAAAATCAACGGCGTCTCTATTCAATTGTGTGGAGCGCATATCAGGTGGGTTTTCTCTGCCGGCTTAAGAGATACACGTGAAACTAAAGCCGATCCTGGGTGCCTAGGGTGCCTGTCATCCAATCCGCACTGAATTTCATTTCTAGCACATAGCCAAAAAATCGCCCCATTGACTTACATTGGAGTGCAGAAAAGGTCATTTTTTCTCGGTCCCTTTAAGAGGTAGGAGTTAAACAAGCTTAGGTCTGCGGTGCCCAGGGGGGACCCCATCCAGCCCGCACTGAGTTTCATTCCTACCACCTTAGGAAAAAAAGTCATTATTTTGAGGCTTAGAAGTCATTTCTGCAATTCCCATAGAAAATCAACGGCGTCTCTATTCAATTGTGTGGAGCGCATATCAGGTGGGTTTTCTCTGCCGGCTTAAGAGATACACGTGAAACTAAAGCCGATCCTGGGTGCCTAGGGTGCCTGTCATCCAATCCGCACTGAATTTCATTTCTAGCACATAGCCAAAAAATCGCCCCATTGACTTACATTGGAGTGCAGAAAAGGTCATTTTTTCTCGGTCCCTTTAAGAGGTAGGAGTTAAACAAGCTTAGGTCTGCGGTGCCCAGGGGGGACCCCATCCAGCCCGCACTGAGTTTCATTCCTACCACCTTAGGAAAAAAAGTCATTATTTTGAGGCTTAGAAGTCATTTCTGCAATTCCCATAGAAAATCAACGGCGTCTCTATTCAATTGTGTGGAGCGCATATCAGGTGGGTTTTCTCTGCCGGCTTAAGAGATACACGTGAAACTAAAGCCGATCCTGGGTGCCTAGGGTGCCTGTCATCCAATCCGCACTGAATTTCATTTCTAGCACATAGCCAAAAAATCGCCCCATTGACTTACATTGGAGTGCAGAAAAGGTCATTTTTTCTCGGTCCCTTTAAGAGGTAGGAGTTAAACAAGCTTAGGTCTGCGGTGCCCAGGGGGGACCCCATCCAGCCCGCACTGAGTTTCATTCCTACCACCTTAGGAAAAAAAGTCATTATTTTGAGGCTTAGAAGTCATTTCTGCAATTCCCATAGAAAATCAACGGCGTCTCTATTCAATTGTGTGGAGCGCATATCAGGTGGGTTTTCTCTGCCGGCTTAAGAGATACACGTGAAACTAAAGCCGATCCTGGGTGCCTAGGGTGCCTGTCATCCAATCCGCACTGAATTTCATTTCTAGCACATAGCCAAAAAATCGCCCCATTGACTTACATTGGAGTGCAGAAAAGGTCATTTTTTCTCGGTCCCTTTAAGAGGTAGGAGTTAAACAAGCTTAGGTCTGCGGTGCCCAGGGGGGACCCCATCCAGCCCGCACTGAGTTTCATTCCTACCACCTTAGGAAAAAAAGTCATTATTTTGAGGCTTAGAAGTCATTTCTGCAATTCCCATAGAAAATCAACGGCGTCTCTATTCAATTGTGTGGAGCGCATATCAGGTGGGTTTTCTCTGCCGGCTTAAGAGATACACGTGAAACTAAAGCCGATCCTGGGTGCCTAGGGTGCCTGTCATCCAATCCGCACTGAATTTCATTTCTAGCACATAGCCAAAAAATCGCCCCATTGACTTACATTGGAGTGCAGAAAAGGTCATTTTTTCTCGGTCCCTTTAAGAGGTAGGAGTTAAACAAGCTTAGGTCTGCGGTGCCCAGGGGGGACCCCATCCAGCCCGCACTGAGTTTCATTCCTACCACCTTAGGAAAAAAAGTCATTATTTTGAGGCTTAGAAGTCATTTCTGCAATTCCCATAGAAAATCAACGGCGTCTCTATTCAATTGTGTGGAGCGCATATCAGGTGGGTTTTCTCTGCCGGCTTAAGAGATACACGTGAAACTAAAGCCGATCCTGGGTGCCTAGGGTGCCTGTCATCCAATCCGCACTGAATTTCATTTCTAGCACATAGCCAAAAAATCGCCCCATTGACTTACATTGGAGTGCAGAAAAGGTCATTTTTTCTCGGTCCCTTTAAGAGGTAGGAGTTAAACAAGCTTAGGTCTGCGGTGCCCAGGGGGGACCCCATCCAGCCCGCACTGAGTTTCATTCCTACCACCTTAGGAAAAAAAGTCATTATTTTGAGGCTTAGAAGTCATTTCTGCAATTCCCATAGAAAATCAACGGCGTCTCTATTCAATTGTGTGGAGCGCATATCAGGTGGGTTTTCTCTGCCGGCTTAAGAGATACACGTGAAACTAAAGCCGATCCTGGGTGCCTAGGGTGCCTGTCATCCAATCCGCACTGAATTTCATTTCTAGCACATAGCCAAAAAATCGCCCCATTGACTTACATTGGAGTGCAGAAAAGGTCATTTTTTCTCGGTCCCTTTAAGAGGTAGGAGTTAAACAAGCTTAGGTCTGCGGTGCCCAGGGGGGACCCCATCCAGCCCGCACTGAGTTTCATTCCTACCACCTTAGGAAAAAAAGTCATTATTTTGAGGCTTAGAAGTCATTTCTGCAATTCCCATAGAAAATCAACGGCGTCTCTATTCAATTGTGTGGAGCGCATATCAGGTGGGTTTTCTCTGCCGGCTTAAGAGATACACGTGAAACTAAAGCCGATCCTGGGTGCCTAGGGTGCCTGTCATCCAATCCGCACTGAATTTCATTTCTAGCACATAGCCAAAAAATCGCCCCATTGACTTACATTGGAGTGCAGAAAAGGTCATTTTTTCTCGGTCCCTTTAAGAGGTAGGAGTTAAACAAGCTTAGGTCTGCGGTGCCCAGGGGGGACCCCATCCAGCCCGCACTGAGTTTCATTCCTACCACCTTAGGAAAAAAAGTCATTATTTTGAGGCTTAGAAGTCATTTCTGCAATTCCCATAGAAAATCAACGGCGTCTCTATTCAATTGTGTGGAGCGCATATCAGGTGGGTTTTCTCTGCCGGCTTAAGAGATACACGTGAAACTAAAGCCGATCCTGGGTGCCTAGGGTGCCTGTCATCCAATCCGCACTGAATTTCATTTCTAGCACATAGCCAAAAAATCGCCCCATTGACTTACATTGGAGTGCAGAAAAGGTCATTTTTTCTCGGTCCCTTTAAGAGGTAGGAGTTAAACAAGCTTAGGTCTGCGGTGCCCAGGGGGGACCCCATCCAGCCCGCACTGAGTTTCATTCCTACCACCTTAGGAAAAAAAGTCATTATTTTGAGGCTTAGAAGTCATTTCTGCAATTCCCATAGAAAATCAACGGCGTCTCTATTCAATTGTGTGGAGCGCATATCAGGTGGGTTTTCTCTGCCGGCTTAAGAGATACACGTGAAACTAAAGCCGATCCTGGGTGCCTAGGGTGCCTGTCATCCAATCCGCACTGAATTTCATTTCTAGCACATAGCCAAAAAATCGCCCCATTGACTTACATTGGAGTGCAGAAAAGGTCATTTTTTCTCGGTCCCTTTAAGAGGTAGGAGTTAAACAAGCTTAGGTCTGCGGTGCCCAGGGGGGACCCCATCCAGCCCGCACTGAGTTTCATTCCTACCACCTTAGGAAAAAAAGTCATTATTTTGAGGCTTAGAAGTCATTTCTGCAATTCCCATAGAAAATCAACGGCGTCTCTATTCAATTGTGTGGAGCGCATATCAGGTGGGTTTTCTCTGCCGGCTTAAGAGATACACGTGAAACTAAAGCCGATCCTGGGTGCCTAGGGTGCCTGTCATCCAATCCGCACTGAATTTCATTTCTAGCACATAGCCAAAAAATCGCCCCATTGACTTACATTGGAGTGCAGAAAAGGTCATTTTTTCTCGGTCCCTTTAAGAGGTAGGAGTTAAACAAGCTTAGGTCTGCGGTGCCCAGGGGGGACCCCATCCAGCCCGCACTGAGTTTCATTCCTACCACCTTAGGAAAAAAAGTCATTATTTTGAGGCTTAGAAGTCATTTCTGCAATTCCCATAGAAAATCAACGGCGTCTCTATTCAATTGTGTGGAGCGCATATCAGGTGGGTTTTCTCTGCCGGCTTAAGAGATACACGTGAAACTAAAGCCGATCCTGGGTGCCTAGGGTGCCTGTCATCCAATCCGCACTGAATTTCATTTCTAGCACATAGCCAAAAAATCGCCCCATTGACTTACATTGGAGTGCAGAAAAGGTCATTTTTTCTCGGTCCCTTTAAGAGGTAGGAGTTAAACAAGCTTAGGTCTGCGGTGCCCAGGGGGGACCCCATCCAGCCCGCACTGAGTTTCATTCCTACCACCTTAGGAAAAAAAGTCATTATTTTGAGGCTTAGAAGTCATTTCTGCAATTCCCATAGAAAATCAACGGCGTCTCTATTCAATTGTGTGGAGCGCATATCAGGTGGGTTTTCTCTGCCGGCTTAAGAGATACACGTGAAACTAAAGCCGATCCTGGGTGCCTAGGGTGCCTGTCATCCAATCCGCACTGAATTTCATTTCTAGCACATAGCCAAAAAATCGCCCCATTGACTTACATTGGAGTGCAGAAAAGGTCATTTTTTCTCGGTCCCTTTAAGAGGTAGGAGTTAAACAAGCTTAGGTCTGCGGTGCCCAGGGGGGACCCCATCCAGCCCGCACTGAGTTTCATTCCTACCACCTTAGGAAAAAAAGTCATTATTTTGAGGCTTAGAAGTCATTTCTGCAATTCCCATAGAAAATCAACGGCGTCTCTATTCAATTGTGTGGAGCGCATATCAGGTGGGTTTTCTCTGCCGGCTTAAGAGATACACGTGAAACTAAAGCCGATCCTGGGTGCCTAGGGTGCCTGTCATCCAATCCGCACTGAATTTCATTTCTAGCACATAGCCAAAAAATCGCCCCATTGACTTACATTGGAGTGCAGAAAAGGTCATTTTTTCTCGGTCCCTTTAAGAGGTAGGAGTTAAACAAGCTTAGGTCTGCGGTGCCCAGGGGGGACCCCATCCAGCCCGCACTGAGTTTCATTCCTACCACCTTAGGAAAAAAAGTCATTATTTTGAGGCTTAGAAGTCATTTCTGCAATTCCCATAGAAAATCAACGGCGTCTCTATTCAATTGTGTGGAGCGCATATCAGGTGGGTTTTCTCTGCCGGCTTAAGAGATACACGTGAAACTAAAGCCGATCCTGGGTGCCTAGGGTGCCTGTCATCCAATCCGCACTGAATTTCATTTCTAGCACATAGCCAAAAAATCGCCCCATTGACTTACATTGGAGTGCAGAAAAGGTCATTTTTTCTCGGTCCCTTTAAGAGGTAGGAGTTAAACAAGCTTAGGTCTGCGGTGCCCAGGGGGGACCCCATCCAGCCCGCACTGAGTTTCATTCCTACCACCTTAGGAAAAAAAGTCATTATTTTGAGGCTTAGAAGTCATTTCTGCAATTCCCATAGAAAATCAACGGCGTCTCTATTCAATTGTGTGGAGCGCATATCAGGTGGGTTTTCTCTGCCGGCTTAAGAGATACACGTGAAACTAAAGCCGATCCTGGGTGCCTAGGGTGCCTGTCATCCAATCCGCACTGAATTTCATTTCTAGCACATAGCCAAAAAATCGCCCCATTGACTTACATTGGAGTGCAGAAAAGGTCATTTTTTCTCGGTCCCTTTAAGAGGTAGGAGTTAAACAAGCTTAGGTCTGCGGTGCCCAGGGGGGACCCCATCCAGCCCGCACTGAGTTTCATTCCTACCACCTTAGGAAAAAAAGTCATTATTTTGAGGCTTAGAAGTCATTTCTGCAATTCCCATAGAAAATCAACGGCGTCTCTATTCAATTGTGTGGAGCGCATATCAGGTGGGTTTTCTCTGCCGGCTTAAGAGATACACGTGAAACTAAAGCCGATCCTGGGTGCCTAGGGTGCCTGTCATCCAATCCGCACTGAATTTCATTTCTAGCACATAGCCAAAAAATCGCCCCATTGACTTACATTGGAGTGCAGAAAAGGTCATTTTTTCTCGGTCCCTTTAAGAGGTAGGAGTTAAACAAGCTTAGGTCTGCGGTGCCCAGGGGGGACCCCATCCAGCCCGCACTGAGTTTCATTCCTACCACCTTAGGAAAAAAAGTCATTATTTTGAGGCTTAGAAGTCATTTCTGCAATTCCCATAGAAAATCAACGGCGTCTCTATTCAATTGTGTGGAGCGCATATCAGGTGGGTTTTCTCTGCCGGCTTAAGAGATACACGTGAAACTAAAGCCGATCCTGGGTGCCTAGGGTGCCTGTCATCCAATCCGCACTGAATTTCATTTCTAGCACATAGCCAAAAAATCGCCCCATTGACTTACATTGGAGTGCAGAAAAGGTCATTTTTTCTCGGTCCCTTTAAGAGGTAGGAGTTAAACAAGCTTAGGTCTGCGGTGCCCAGGGGGGACCCCATCCAGCCCGCACTGAGTTTCATTCCTACCACCTTAGGAAAAAAAGTCATTATTTTGAGGCTTAGAAGTCATTTCTGCAATTCCCATAGAAAATCAACGGCGTCTCTATTCAATTGTGTGGAGCGCATATCAGGTGGGTTTTCTCTGCCGGCTTAAGAGATACACGTGAAACTAAAGCCGATCCTGGGTGCCTAGGGTGCCTGTCATCCAATCCGCACTGAATTTCATTTCTAGCACATAGCCAAAAAATCGCCCCATTGACTTACATTGGAGTGCAGAAAAGGTCATTTTTTCTCGGTCCCTTTAAGAGGTAGGAGTTAAACAAGCTTAGGTCTGCGGTGCCCAGGGGGGACCCCATCCAGCCCGCACTGAGTTTCATTCCTACCACCTTAGGAAAAAAAGTCATTATTTTGAGGCTTAGAAGTCATTTCTGCAATTCCCATAGAAAATCAACGGCGTCTCTATTCAATTGTGTGGAGCGCATATCAGGTGGGTTTTCTCTGCCGGCTTAAGAGATACACGTGAAACTAAAGCCGATCCTGGGTGCCTAGGGTGCCTGTCATCCAATCCGCACTGAATTTCATTTCTAGCACATAGCCAAAAAATCGCCCCATTGACTTACATTGGAGTGCAGAAAAGGTCATTTTTTCTCGGTCCCTTTAAGAGGTAGGAGTTAAACAAGCTTAGGTCTGCGGTGCCCAGGGGGGACCCCATCCAGCCCGCACTGAGTTTCATTCCTACCACCTTAGGAAAAAAAGTCATTATTTTGAGGCTTAGAAGTCATTTCTGCAATTCCCATAGAAAATCAACGGCGTCTCTATTCAATTGTGTGGAGCGCATATCAGGTGGGTTTTCTCTGCCGGCTTAAGAGATACACGTGAAACTAAAGCCGATCCTGGGTGCCTAGGGTGCCTGTCATCCAATCCGCACTGAATTTCATTTCTAGCACATAGCCAAAAAATCGCCCCATTGACTTACATTGGAGTGCAGAAAAGGTCATTTTTTCTCGGTCCCTTTAAGAGGTAGGAGTTAAACAAGCTTAGGTCTGCGGTGCCCAGGGGGGACCCCATCCAGCCCGCACTGAGTTTCATTCCTACCACCTTAGGAAAAAAAGTCATTATTTTGAGGCTTAGAAGTCATTTCTGCAATTCCCATAGAAAATCAACGGCGTCTCTATTCAATTGTGTGGAGCGCATATCAGGTGGGTTTTCTCTGCCGGCTTAAGAGATACACGTGAAACTAAAGCCGATCCTGGGTGCCTAGGGTGCCTGTCATCCAATCCGCACTGAATTTCATTTCTAGCACATAGCCAAAAAATCGCCCCATTGACTTACATTGGAGTGCAGAAAAGGTCATTTTTTCTCGGTCCCTTTAAGAGGTAGGAGTTAAACAAGCTTAGGTCTGCGGTGCCCAGGGGGGACCCCATCCAGCCCGCACTGAGTTTCATTCCTACCACCTTAGGAAAAAAAGTCATTATTTTGAGGCTTAGAAGTCATTTCTGCAATTCCCATAGAAAATCAACGGCGTCTCTATTCAATTGTGTGGAGCGCATATCAGGTGGGTTTTCTCTGCCGGCTTAAGAGATACACGTGAAACTAAAGCCGATCCTGGGTGCCTAGGGTGCCTGTCATCCAATCCGCACTGAATTTCATTTCTAGCACATAGCCAAAAAATCGCCCCATTGACTTACATTGGAGTGCAGAAAAGGTCATTTTTTCTCGGTCCCTTTAAGAGGTAGGAGTTAAACAAGCTTAGGTCTGCGGTGCCCAGGGGGGACCCCATCCAGCCCGCACTGAGTTTCATTCCTACCACCTTAGGAAAAAAAGTCATTATTTTGAGGCTTAGAAGTCATTTCTGCAATTCCCATAGAAAATCAACGGCGTCTCTATTCAATTGTGTGGAGCGCATATCAGGTGGGTTTTCTCTGCCGGCTTAAGAGATACACGTGAAACTAAAGCCGATCCTGGGTGCCTAGGGTGCCTGTCATCCAATCCGCACTGAATTTCATTTCTAGCACATAGCCAAAAAATCGCCCCATTGACTTACATTGGAGTGCAGAAAAGGTCATTTTTTCTCGGTCCCTTTAAGAGGTAGGAGTTAAACAAGCTTAGGTCTGCGGTGCCCAGGGGGGACCCCATCCAGCCCGCACTGAGTTTCATTCCTACCACCTTAGGAAAAAAAGTCATTATTTTGAGGCTTAGAAGTCATTTCTGCAATTCCCATAGAAAATCAACGGCGTCTCTATTCAATTGTGTGGAGCGCATATCAGGTGGGTTTTCTCTGCCGGCTTAAGAGATACACGTGAAACTAAAGCCGATCCTGGGTGCCTAGGGTGCCTGTCATCCAATCCGCACTGAATTTCATTTCTAGCACATAGCCAAAAAATCGCCCCATTGACTTACATTGGAGTGCAGAAAAGGTCATTTTTTCTCGGTCCCTTTAAGAGGTAGGAGTTAAACAAGCTTAGGTCTGCGGTGCCCAGGGGGGACCCCATCCAGCCCGCACTGAGTTTCATTCCTACCACCTTAGGAAAAAAAGTCATTATTTTGAGGCTTAGAAGTCATTTCTGCAATTCCCATAGAAAATCAACGGCGTCTCTATTCAATTGTGTGGAGCGCATATCAGGTGGGTTTTCTCTGCCGGCTTAAGAGATACACGTGAAACTAAAGCCGATCCTGGGTGCCTAGGGTGCCTGTCATCCAATCCGCACTGAATTTCATTTCTAGCACATAGCCAAAAAATCGCCCCATTGACTTACATTGGAGTGCAGAAAAGGTCATTTTTTCTCGGTCCCTTTAAGAGGTAGGAGTTAAACAAGCTTAGGTCTGCGGTGCCCAGGGGGGACCCCATCCAGCCCGCACTGAGTTTCATTCCTACCACCTTAGGAAAAAAAGTCATTATTTTGAGGCTTAGAAGTCATTTCTGCAATTCCCATAGAAAATCAACGGCGTCTCTATTCAATTGTGTGGAGCGCATATCAGGTGGGTTTTCTCTGCCGGCTTAAGAGATACACGTGAAACTAAAGCCGATCCTGGGTGCCTAGGGTGCCTGTCATCCAATCCGCACTGAATTTCATTTCTAGCACATAGCCAAAAAATCGCCCCATTGACTTACATTGGAGTGCAGAAAAGGTCATTTTTTCTCGGTCCCTTTAAGAGGTAGGAGTTAAACAAGCTTAGGTCTGCGGTGCCCAGGGGGGACCCCATCCAGCCCGCACTGAGTTTCATTCCTACCACCTTAGGAAAAAAAGTCATTATTTTGAGGCTTAGAAGTCATTTCTGCAATTCCCATAGAAAATCAACGGCGTCTCTATTCAATTGTGTGGAGCGCATATCAGGTGGGTTTTCTCTGCCGGCTTAAGAGATACACGTGAAACTAAAGCCGATCCTGGGTGCCTAGGGTGCCTGTCATCCAATCCGCACTGAATTTCATTTCTAGCACATAGCCAAAAAATCGCCCCATTGACTTACATTGGAGTGCAGAAAAGGTCATTTTTTCTCGGTCCCTTTAAGAGGTAGGAGTTAAACAAGCTTAGGTCTGCGGTGCCCAGGGGGGACCCCATCCAGCCCGCACTGAGTTTCATTCCTACCACCTTAGGAAAAAAAGTCATTATTTTGAGGCTTAGAAGTCATTTCTGCAATTCCCATAGAAAATCAACGGCGTCTCTATTCAATTGTGTGGAGCGCATATCAGGTGGGTTTTCTCTGCCGGCTTAAGAGATACACGTGAAACTAAAGCCGATCCTGGGTGCCTAGGGTGCCTGTCATCCAATCCGCACTGAATTTCATTTCTAGCACATAGCCAAAAAATCGCCCCATTGACTTACATTGGAGTGCAGAAAAGGTCATTTTTTCTCGGTCCCTTTAAGAGGTAGGAGTTAAACAAGCTTAGGTCTGCGGTGCCCAGGGGGGACCCCATCCAGCCCGCACTGAGTTTCATTCCTACCACCTTAGGAAAAAAAGTCATTATTTTGAGGCTTAGAAGTCATTTCTGCAATTCCCATAGAAAATCAACGGCGTCTCTATTCAATTGTGTGGAGCGCATATCAGGTGGGTTTTCTCTGCCGGCTTAAGAGATACACGTGAAACTAAAGCCGATCCTGGGTGCCTAGGGTGCCTGTCATCCAATCCGCACTGAATTTCATTTCTAGCACATAGCCAAAAAATCGCCCCATTGACTTACATTGGAGTGCAGAAAAGGTCATTTTTTCTCGGTCCCTTTAAGAGGTAGGAGTTAAACAAGCTTAGGTCTGCGGTGCCCAGGGGGGACCCCATCCAGCCCGCACTGAGTTTCATTCCTACCACCTTAGGAAAAAAAGTCATTATTTTGAGGCTTAGAAGTCATTTCTGCAATTCCCATAGAAAATCAACGGCGTCTCTATTCAATTGTGTGGAGCGCATATCAGGTGGGTTTTCTCTGCCGGCTTAAGAGATACACGTGAAACTAAAGCCGATCCTGGGTGCCTAGGGTGCCTGTCATCCAATCCGCACTGAATTTCATTTCTAGCACATAGCCAAAAAATCGCCCCATTGACTTACATTGGAGTGCAGAAAAGGTCATTTTTTCTCGGTCCCTTTAAGAGGTAGGAGTTAAACAAGCTTAGGTCTGCGGTGCCCAGGGGGGACCCCATCCAGCCCGCACTGAGTTTCATTCCTACCACCTTAGGAAAAAAAGTCATTATTTTGAGGCTTAGAAGTCATTTCTGCAATTCCCATAGAAAATCAACGGCGTCTCTATTCAATTGTGTGGAGCGCATATCAGGTGGGTTTTCTCTGCCGGCTTAAGAGATACACGTGAAACTAAAGCCGATCCTGGGTGCCTAGGGTGCCTGTCATCCAATCCGCACTGAATTTCATTTCTAGCACATAGCCAAAAAATCGCCCCATTGACTTACATTGGAGTGCAGAAAAGGTCATTTTTTCTCGGTCCCTTTAAGAGGTAGGAGTTAAACAAGCTTAGGTCTGCGGTGCCCAGGGGGGACCCCATCCAGCCCGCACTGAGTTTCATTCCTACCACCTTAGGAAAAAAAGTCATTATTTTGAGGCTTAGAAGTCATTTCTGCAATTCCCATAGAAAATCAACGGCGTCTCTATTCAATTGTGTGGAGCGCATATCAGGTGGGTTTTCTCTGCCGGCTTAAGAGATACACGTGAAACTAAAGCCGATCCTGGGTGCCTAGGGTGCCTGTCATCCAATCCGCACTGAATTTCATTTCTAGCACATAGCCAAAAAATCGCCCCATTGACTTACATTGGAGTGCAGAAAAGGTCATTTTTTCTCGGTCCCTTTAAGAGGTAGGAGTTAAACAAGCTTAGGTCTGCGGTGCCCAGGGGGGACCCCATCCAGCCCGCACTGAGTTTCATTCCTACCACCTTAGGAAAAAAAGTCATTATTTTGAGGCTTAGAAGTCATTTCTGCAATTCCCATAGAAAATCAACGGCGTCTCTATTCAATTGTGTGGAGCGCATATCAGGTGGGTTTTCTCTGCCGGCTTAAGAGATACACGTGAAACTAAAGCCGATCCTGGGTGCCTAGGGTGCCTGTCATCCAATCCGCACTGAATTTCATTTCTAGCACATAGCCAAAAAATCGCCCCATTGACTTACATTGGAGTGCAGAAAAGGTCATTTTTTCTCGGTCCCTTTAAGAGGTAGGAGTTAAACAAGCTTAGGTCTGCGGTGCCCAGGGGGGACCCCATCCAGCCCGCACTGAGTTTCATTCCTACCACCTTAGGAAAAAAAGTCATTATTTTGAGGCTTAGAAGTCATTTCTGCAATTCCCATAGAAAATCAACGGCGTCTCTATTCAATTGTGTGGAGCGCATATCAGGTGGGTTTTCTCTGCCGGCTTAAGAGATACACGTGAAACTAAAGCCGATCCTGGGTGCCTAGGGTGCCTGTCATCCAATCCGCACTGAATTTCATTTCTAGCACATAGCCAAAAAATCGCCCCATTGACTTACATTGGAGTGCAGAAAAGGTCATTTTTTCTCGGTCCCTTTAAGAGGTAGGAGTTAAACAAGCTTAGGTCTGCGGTGCCCAGGGGGGACCCCATCCAGCCCGCACTGAGTTTCATTCCTACCACCTTAGGAAAAAAAGTCATTATTTTGAGGCTTAGAAGTCATTTCTGCAATTCCCATAGAAAATCAACGGCGTCTCTATTCAATTGTGTGGAGCGCATATCAGGTGGGTTTTCTCTGCCGGCTTAAGAGATACACGTGAAACTAAAGCCGATCCTGGGTGCCTAGGGTGCCTGTCATCCAATCCGCACTGAATTTCATTTCTAGCACATAGCCAAAAAATCGCCCCATTGACTTACATTGGAGTGCAGAAAAGGTCATTTTTTCTCGGTCCCTTTAAGAGGTAGGAGTTAAACAAGCTTAGGTCTGCGGTGCCCAGGGGGGACCCCATCCAGCCCGCACTGAGTTTCATTCCTACCACCTTAGGAAAAAAAGTCATTATTTTGAGGCTTAGAAGTCATTTCTGCAATTCCCATAGAAAATCAACGGCGTCTCTATTCAATTGTGTGGAGCGCATATCAGGTGGGTTTTCTCTGCCGGCTTAAGAGATACACGTGAAACTAAAGCCGATCCTGGGTGCCTAGGGTGCCTGTCATCCAATCCGCACTGAATTTCATTTCTAGCACATAGCCAAAAAATCGCCCCATTGACTTACATTGGAGTGCAGAAAAGGTCATTTTTTCTCGGTCCCTTTAAGAGGTAGGAGTTAAACAAGCTTAGGTCTGCGGTGCCCAGGGGGGACCCCATCCAGCCCGCACTGAGTTTCATTCCTACCACCTTAGGAAAAAAAGTCATTATTTTGAGGCTTAGAAGTCATTTCTGCAATTCCCATAGAAAATCAACGGCGTCTCTATTCAATTGTGTGGAGCGCATATCAGGTGGGTTTTCTCTGCCGGCTTAAGAGATACACGTGAAACTAAAGCCGATCCTGGGTGCCTAGGGTGCCTGTCATCCAATCCGCACTGAATTTCATTTCTAGCACATAGCCAAAAAATCGCCCCATTGACTTACATTGGAGTGCAGAAAAGGTCATTTTTTCTCGGTCCCTTTAAGAGGTAGGAGTTAAACAAGCTTAGGTCTGCGGTGCCCAAGGGGGACCCCATCCAACCCGCACTGAGTTTCATTCCTACCACCTTAGGAAAAAAAGTCATTATTTTGAGGCTTAGAAGTCATTTCTGCAATTCCCATAGAAAATCAACGGCGTCTCTCTATCTTGTGTGGAGGCATATCAGGTGGTTTTCTCTGCCGGCTTAAGAGATACACGTGAAACTAAAGCCGATCTGGGTGCCTATGCCTGTCATCCAATCGCACTGATAGACAAGAAAAATGCCCATTGACTTTTGGGAGTAAGCAAAGTTTTTCTCGGCCCTTTAAGGTAGAGGATGAAACAAGTTAGGTCTTGCCGGGGCCAGCCCCTGGTTTTCAGGCACCTTAGGAAAAAAGCATTATTTTGAGGCTTAGGGAGGCTCCAATTCATTAATGTCAACAGAAAGTTCATTCCATGTGTGGGGATATAGGGTGGTTTCTCTGCCGCAGAGATCCGTGAAACTAAAGGGATCCTGGGTGCCTAGGGTGCCTGGATCCAATCCGCAGCCTTTCAATTTAGACAATTTCAGGGAAAAAAAGCTCTGGAGGAAAGAGAGTGCAGAAAAGTTTTCTCGGTCCCTTTAAGAATTAGATGTTAACAAGCTTAGAAAAAAATGCTGCGTCCAACAAAACAAGCCCTCTGAGCTAATGAATGTTATTTAATGACCTTAGGAAAAAAATGTTATTTGGAGGCCTATATACAACCAATGCAATTTCTGCAGTTATAACAACAGGACCTGAACTTAAGTGACTCAGAACGATCAACTACCCTGTTTAATCTGAATAGATGGTAATGAACGCTTGCTAAATAAAAGAAAACTTTCTTGACTACCCAGAGAAGGTAATTGAATCCGTCATCTGCCATTTTCATTCCTATAGCCCATTGATGAATCTCCATCACCACCCTACCATTCATTATTAAATAATATCTGAGCAAAACCAAGATATAAAAAATGCCATGGAAGTGCTGCAGGTCATTCAGAAATACGTGCGCTTCTATTTAATCCCACGAAACAGGATCCAAGAACCTCGGCCCTAGATTTCATCTACACTGGCAAAAAGCTCATTACTTTGTGCAAAATAAGGTCAATTCCTGAGAAGGTAGACATAGAAAAATCTCTATCCCAACAAGAAGCCAATTGCAGACCGCATTCATGCTAATCAAGACTACAAATTTCGCAGAAAAATGCTGACCATCCATGAACTAATAATAACTTTGAGAACTACAAAAGAAGGACCTTAGAATTCGAGGCTTATCAGATAATGTAAATCTAAGATCTGCATGGAGTTTAACCTGTATGTTTACAAAATTACTGAAAAACCTACAAGACTCCCAGTTAAACTGGATTTAGGCTACAGATCCTTAAAGCCAAAAAGGGAGCATCACAACCCATAATGTGATATGCAGCTTCCGTCATCACACTTTAAAGGACGAAATTATGAAAAACCAGGAAGCTAAGAAGCCTTTTTTCTGCGGTGTAAAATTCATTATTCCAACACCTCGCTGTCTTACATTGAGACAGAGAGCAAGCTTAGACCTTTGACCCTAAAGTACAGGACGAAATCTAAAAATAATTGGGTTTCCCTTCTCTTTATCTGTGAAGCCTCCTGGAGGTCGGAGTTTTAAGGATCCCTAAGGATTTACCTAAATTTTTGCCATAGGATCTACAGGCCTCACCTACAGATTGGTGTGAGCTATTCAAATTGTGGCGCCATTACCATATTGCCCTGCCATAAGTTTGTTCCAATTCCTATCAAGCAAGAATTCGAGGTGTAGAGTATTTCTGCATTGACCCTAAAGATCTGGAACTTTGCCATGAGAACTTTTGACATGATAACGAAATAGTTGAATATTTTGCTTTAGATCATTTGTTTCATAATCTGTTAATTTTATTAAACATTTTGTTTATTGCCATAGGGAATTCCATTTTATTTCGCTATTTTCATCTAAGAGGAAAAATTTTCATTATTTATAGATTAGAAATGGTTTAGGTTTATATACCAATATGTGAACCTCTTAGATTTAGCTGAATAATTCAGGTGGTTTTTTTCGCCGAGACAATCGTTGCAATTCCTCCGTCCCTAACAGTTTCATCCCTTTATCTTTCTGGCAATATAAAAGAATACCCATTGACTTCCAGTGCCCATAGAAATTTTCTCCCCTTTAAGGAAATAGTTTTAAACAAGCTTAGGTCTCCCACAAGGGGGACTTAATCCAGATTCCTACGAGTTCATCCCTACCCCTTAGTCGGTCTTGAGTTTCAAGCTTAGTGACTTTCTCACACTTAGTCCCCATGGCCGTACTTTGATCTTTTTTTTTTTTTGCAGCAAGGTTCTTTTCTCTCTCCTTTTTTCTTTATCCACGTGAAAATAATCCTTTTCCTGGGTCCTTGGGTGGCAGCTGGTTTGGATTTCCTGATGCCCCAGGATCACCCCACTAACAAAGACATGGTTTTGATTTTAGATGGACCAGCAAAGGTAGGATATATTTTATAGACAATTAGGTGGGCACAATTTCTGCATTATTGTTTTGATTTTCATCTCCTTAGGAAAAATTCATTCATTTTTTGGAGCATTTAATAATTTTAATTTTATATTGCCGGTTCTCAATTATTCCCATAAAATCAACGGCGTCTCTATTCGTGTGGAGCGCATATCAGGTGGGTTTTCTCTGCCGGCTTAAGAGATACACGTGAAACTAAAGCCGATCCTGGGTGCCTAGGGTGCCTGTCATCCAATCCGCACTGAATTTCATTTCTAGCACATAGCCAAAAAATCGCCCCATTGACTTACATTGGAGTGCAGAAAAGGTCATTTTTTCTCGGTCCCTTTAAGAGGTAGGAGTTAAACAAGCTTAGGTCTGCGGTGCCCAGGGGGGACCCCATCCAGCCCGCACTGAGTTTCATTCCTACCACCTTAGGAAAAAAAGTCATTATTTTGAGGCTTAGAAGTCATTTCTGCAATTCCCATAGAAAATCAACGGCGTCTCTATTCAATTGTGTGGAGCGCATATCAGGTGGGTTTTCTCTGCCGGCTTAAGAGATACACGTGAAACTAAAGCCGATCCTGGGTGCCTAGGGTGCCTGTCATCCAATCCGCACTGAATTTCATTTCTAGCACATAGCCAAAAAATCGCCCCATTGACTTACATTGGAGTGCAGAAAAGGTCATTTTTTCTCGGTCCCTTTAAGAGGTAGGAGTTAAACAAGCTTAGGTCTGCGGTGCCCAGGGGGGACCCCATCCAGCCCGCACTGAGTTTCATTCCTACCACCTTAGGAAAAAAAGTCATTATTTTGAGGCTTAGAAGTCATTTCTGCAATTCCCATAGAAAATCAACGGCGTCTCTATTCAATTGTGTGGAGCGCATATCAGGTGGGTTTTCTCTGCCGGCTTAAGAGATACACGTGAAACTAAAGCCGATCCTGGGTGCCTAGGGTGCCTGTCATCCAATCCGCACTGAATTTCATTTCTAGCACATAGCCAAAAAATCGCCCCATTGACTTACATTGGAGTGCAGAAAAGGTCATTTTTTCTCGGTCCCTTTAAGAGGTAGGAGTTAAACAAGCTTAGGTCTGCGGTGCCCAGGGGGGACCCCATCCAGCCCGCACTGAGTTTCATTCCTACCACCTTAGGAAAAAAAGTCATTATTTTGAGGCTTAGAAGTCATTTCTGCAATTCCCATAGAAAATCAACGGCGTCTCTATTCAATTGTGTGGAGCGCATATCAGGTGGGTTTTCTCTGCCGGCTTAAGAGATACACGTGAAACTAAAGCCGATCCTGGGTGCCTAGGGTGCCTGTCATCCAATCCGCACTGAATTTCATTTCTAGCACATAGCCAAAAAATCGCCCCATTGACTTACATTGGAGTGCAGAAAAGGTCATTTTTTCTCGGTCCCTTTAAGAGGTAGGAGTTAAACAAGCTTAGGTCTGCGGTGCCCAGGGGGGACCCCATCCAGCCCGCACTGAGTTTCATTCCTACCACCTTAGGAAAAAAAGTCATTATTTTGAGGCTTAGAAGTCATTTCTGCAATTCCCATAGAAAATCAACGGCGTCTCTATTCAATTGTGTGGAGCGCATATCAGGTGGGTTTTCTCTGCCGGCTTAAGAGATACACGTGAAACTAAAGCCGATCCTGGGTGCCTAGGGTGCCTGTCATCCAATCCGCACTGAATTTCATTTCTAGCACATAGCCAAAAAATCGCCCCATTGACTTACATTGGAGTGCAGAAAAGGTCATTTTTTCTCGGTCCCTTTAAGAGGTAGGAGTTAAACAAGCTTAGGTCTGCGGTGCCCAGGGGGGACCCCATCCAGCCCGCACTGAGTTTCATTCCTACCACCTTAGGAAAAAAAGTCATTATTTTGAGGCTTAGAAGTCATTTCTGCAATTCCCATAGAAAATCAACGGCGTCTCTATTCAATTGTGTGGAGCGCATATCAGGTGGGTTTTCTCTGCCGGCTTAAGAGATACACGTGAAACTAAAGCCGATCCTGGGTGCCTAGGGTGCCTGTCATCCAATCCGCACTGAATTTCATTTCTAGCACATAGCCAAAAAATCGCCCCATTGACTTACATTGGAGTGCAGAAAAGGTCATTTTTTCTCGGTCCCTTTAAGAGGTAGGAGTTAAACAAGCTTAGGTCTGCGGTGCCCAGGGGGGACCCCATCCAGCCCGCACTGAGTTTCATTCCTACCACCTTAGGAAAAAAAGTCATTATTTTGAGGCTTAGAAGTCATTTCTGCAATTCCCATAGAAAATCAACGGCGTCTCTATTCAATTGTGTGGAGCGCATATCAGGTGGGTTTTCTCTGCCGGCTTAAGAGATACACGTGAAACTAAAGCCGATCCTGGGTGCCTAGGGTGCCTGTCATCCAATCCGCACTGAATTTCATTTCTAGCACATAGCCAAAAAATCGCCCCATTGACTTACATTGGAGTGCAGAAAAGGTCATTTTTTCTCGGTCCCTTTAAGAGGTAGGAGTTAAACAAGCTTAGGTCTGCGGTGCCCAGGGGGGACCCCATCCAGCCCGCACTGAGTTTCATTCCTACCACCTTAGGAAAAAAAGTCATTATTTTGAGGCTTAGAAGTCATTTCTGCAATTCCCATAGAAAATCAACGGCGTCTCTATTCAATTGTGTGGAGCGCATATCAGGTGGGTTTTCTCTGCCGGCTTAAGAGATACACGTGAAACTAAAGCCGATCCTGGGTGCCTAGGGTGCCTGTCATCCAATCCGCACTGAATTTCATTTCTAGCACATAGCCAAAAAATCGCCCCATTGACTTACATTGGAGTGCAGAAAAGGTCATTTTTTCTCGGTCCCTTTAAGAGGTAGGAGTTAAACAAGCTTAGGTCTGCGGTGCCCAGGGGGGACCCCATCCAGCCCGCACTGAGTTTCATTCCTACCACCTTAGGAAAAAAAGTCATTATTTTGAGGCTTAGAAGTCATTTCTGCAATTCCCATAGAAAATCAACGGCGTCTCTATTCAATTGTGTGGAGCGCATATCAGGTGGGTTTTCTCTGCCGGCTTAAGAGATACACGTGAAACTAAAGCCGATCCTGGGTGCCTAGGGTGCCTGTCATCCAATCCGCACTGAATTTCATTTCTAGCACATAGCCAAAAAATCGCCCCATTGACTTACATTGGAGTGCAGAAAAGGTCATTTTTTCTCGGTCCCTTTAAGAGGTAGGAGTTAAACAAGCTTAGGTCTGCGGTGCCCAGGGGGGACCCCATCCAGCCCGCACTGAGTTTCATTCCTACCACCTTAGGAAAAAAAGTCATTATTTTGAGGCTTAGAAGTCATTTCTGCAATTCCCATAGAAAATCAACGGCGTCTCTATTCAATTGTGTGGAGCGCATATCAGGTGGGTTTCTCTGCCGGCTTAAGAGATACACGTGAAACTAAAGCCGATCCTGGGTGCCTAGGGTGCCTGTCATCCAATCCGCACTGAATTTCATTTCTAGCACATAGCCAAAAAATCGCCCCATTGACTTACATTGGAGTGCAGAAAAGGTCATTTTTTCTCGGTCCCTTTAAGAGGTAGGAGTTAAACAAGCTTAGGTCTGCGGTGCCCAGGGGGGACCCCATCCAGCCCGCACTGAGTTTCATTCCTACCACCTTAGGAAAAAAAGTCATTATTTTGAGGCTTAGAAGTCATTTCTGCAATTCCCATAGAAAATCAACGGCGTCTCTATTCAATTGTGTGGAGCGCATATCAGGTGGGTTTTCTCTGCCGGCTTAAGAGATACACGTGAAACTAAAGCCGATCCTGGGTGCCTAGGGTGCCTGTCATCCAATCCGCACTGAATTTCATTTCTAGCACATAGCCAAAAAATCGCCCCATTGACTTACATTGGAGTGCAGAAAAGGTCATTTTTTCTCGGTCCCTTTAAGAGGTAGGAGTTAAACAAGCTTAGGTCTGCGGTGCCCAGGGGGGACCCCATCCAGCCCGCACTGAGTTTCATTCCTACCACCTTAGGAAAAAAAGTCATTATTTTGAGGCTTAGAAGTCATTTCTGCAATTCCCATAGAAAATCAACGGCGTCTCTATTCAATTGTGTGGAGCGCATATCAGGTGGGTTTTCTCTGCCGGCTTAAGAGATACACGTGAAACTAAAGCCGATCCTGGGTGCCTAGGGTGCCTGTCATCCAATCCGCACTGAATTTCATTTCTAGCACATAGCCAAAAAATCGCCCCATTGACTTACATTGGAGTGCAGAAAAGGTCATTTTTTCTCGGTCCCTTTAAGAGGTAGGAGTTAAACAAGCTTAGGTCTGCGGTGCCCAGGGGGGACCCCATCCAGCCCGCACTGAGTTTCATTCCTACCACCTTAGGAAAAAAAGTCATTATTTTGAGGCTTAGAAGTCATTTCTGCAATTCCCATAGAAAATCAACGGCGTCTCTATTCAATTGTGTGGAGCGCATATCAGGTGGGTTTTCTCTGCCGGCTTAAGAGATACACGTGAAACTAAAGTGTTCCTGCCGCTAGGGTGCCTGTCATCCAATCCGCACTGAATTCCTAGCCACGGCCACTAATTACATTGTCAACAGCTATTTGGAGTGAGAAAAGCATTTTTTCTCCTGCTCCCTTTGGTAGGTTCCTGCAAACCGATGGCCACCTTAAAAAGCCCATCAGCCCGCACTAAGGAAGATTCTTCTTACAAGCCATCCTCGGGTCCAAAAGATTTCGCCTGCACGCACATGAAAATCATTACGGCCCTCTTCAGGTGTGATGACAGCATGGTGGGTTCCTCTGCCGCCAAGATTCAGCACTTGCCGACAGAAGCCATCCCGGGTGACTCTGATTTCTTACTCATCCAAAAAGCAAAAACGGAGGAGGAAAGGAGCTTTCTCTGGGTTACCCACACAAGAAGATGCCATCCAGTGTCCACAAGACAGCGGCAACAGCAGCCGCAGGCAATTATCCCATAGGCACCCCTTCCCGAGCCACCCTTTGCACCTTTGAAAAGGATAGCTGTCAAAGATCCCTCTAGACTTATGTTTCCTGCTCTATCACTGAGGATTTGGCTGGTTTCTTCGGATCTTGAAACTAGCTTTCATTTCTGCCAGTTCCCAAGAAACTATTTCAGGGACTAGCACATGTCAATCAACCTTCACTACCAGGGGTGGAAGCCCATATCTAAGGGTCCTTTAGATGATTACTCAACGACCCGGACCCTCATAGGGTGCCCTCAATGATGCAGTATTGCTGGCTCTTCCAACCTCTATAAATTCATCTGGACCATAGCGATGTCAGCAATGCAGACTCATCCGGAGTCACTGAAAGGATTCAATGCTTGGAGTATACGCTATCCCAGTTAGACTTGAGCATAATTCCTTGCTGCTTCCCAATCAGATGCTGGAATCTGAACTGTTTTTGGCTGTCAAACAAGTTGGTTTTTCTGTGATAATCGCACTAGAATACCACAATGTGAAATTGAAGGATCCTGATCGGTCCCAATTTTGATTATCTGACTTTAACAGGTGGATTTATTGGACATAAGATACATCCGCTTAAGAAAGCCGAAATTGATGTTTGAATGGGCTCACCTGGTACCCAAGCCGGAGCCATTTCCGCCCGGAGGCTCCACGAGACGTCATTGTAAAATTGGCCATCTTTAGGTTAAACACCAGTTCTAGCAATCCCAGGAACAAGCAGCGACGTCTCCTAAGTTTGCCCCACATTTTTTTCAGTCTTCCACCTATCCGTCTTTTAATACCTTGGCCACACTAAGGAAAGTTTAACCCGATTTCTACTGCTTTGCGGAAGCATGGAATAGTTAACAGATGGTGGGAAGTCCTGCCGGACTGAGATCCAACGTGAAACTGGCTTATCTCGGTACCTGATGTGCATGCCGGCATTTTCATTTCTAAAAGACATGTCCAAAATCCCCGCTGACTTACTGGGTGCAGAAGTGTCATTTCCCACTGGAATTTTCATTCCTGAGAAGTATTAAACACATGCCCTGAGGTCTGCGTCCTAGGGCAGGACCCACAGCCGAACTTTTGCAATATTTTTCCATGGTCCTTTAACTTAGGGGGGACGCTTAGCCCTTTCGGTTTATTCCAAACCCATCCTTAGGATAAACAGCATTATTTCAAGGTTTAGTCTTCATTTGAGGCTTATTTTATTTCTGCAATTCCCATAGAAAATCAACCGTGTCTCTATTCAATTGTGTGGAGCGCATATCAGGTGGGTTTTCTCTGCCGGCTTAAGAGATACACGTGAAACTAAAGCCGATCCTGGGTGCCTAGGGTGCCTGTCATCCAATCCGCACTGCATTTCATTTCTAGCACATAGCCAAAAAATCGCCCCATTGACTTACATTGGAGTGCAGAAAAGGTCATTTTTTCTCGGTCCCTTTAAGAGGTAGGAGTTAAACAAGCTTAGGTCTGCGGTGCCCAGGGGACCCCATCCAGCCCGCACTGAGTTTCATTCCTACCACCTTAGGAAAAAAAGTCATTATTTTGAGGCTTAGAAGTCATTTCTGCAATTCCCATAGAAAATCAACGGCGTCTCTATTCAATTGTGTGGAGCGCATATCAGGTGGGTTTTCTCTGCCGGCTTAAGAGATACACGTGAAACTAAAGCCGATCCTGGGTGCCTAGGGTGCCTGTCATCCAATCCGCACTGAATTTCATTTCTAGCACATAGCCAAAAAATCGCCCCATTGACTTACATTGGAGTGCAGAAAAGGTCATTTTTTCTCGGTCCCTTTAAGAGGTAGGAGTTAAACAAGCTTAGGTCTGCGGTGCCCAGGGGGGACCCCATCCAGCCCGCACTGAGTTTCATTCCTACCACCTTAGGAAAAAAAGTCATTATTTTGAGGCTTAGAAGTCATTTCTGCAATTCCCATAGAAAATCAACGGCGTCTCTATTCAATTGTGTGGAGCGCATATCAGGTGGGTTTTCTCTGCCGGCTTAAGAGATACACGTGAAACTAAAGCCGATCCTGGGTGCCTAGGGTGCCTGTCATCCAATCCGCACTGAATTTCATTTCTAGCACATAGCCAAAAAATCGCCCCATTGACTTACATTGGAGTGCAGAAAAGGTCATTTTTTCTCGGTCCCTTTAAGAGGTAGGAGTTAAACAAGCTTAGGTCTGCGGTGCCCAGGGGGGACCCCATCCAGCCCGCACTGAGTTTCATTCCTACCACCTTAGGAAAAAAAGTCATTATTTTGAGGCTTAGAAGTCATTTCTGCAATTCCCATAGAAAATCAACGGCGTCTCTATTCAATTGTGTGGAGCGCATATCAGGTGGGTTTTCTCTGCCGGCTTAAGAGATACACGTGAAACTAAAGCCGATCCTGGGTGCCTAGGGTGCCTGTCATCCAATCCGCACTGAATTTCATTTCTAGCACATAGCCAAAAAATCGCCCCATTGACTTACATTGGAGTGCAGAAAAGGTCATTTTTTCTCGGTCCCTTTAAGAGGTAGGAGTTAAACAAGCTTAGGTCTGCGGTGCCCAGGGGGGACCCCATCCAGCCCGCACTGAGTTTCATTCCTACCACCTTAGGAAAAAAAGTCATTATTTTGAGGCTTAGAAGTCATTTCTGCAATTCCCATAGAAAATCAACGGCGTCTCTATTCAATTGTGTGGAGCGCATATCAGGTGGGTTTTCTCTGCCGGCTTAAGAGATACACGTGAAACTAAAGCCGATCCTGGGTGCCTAGGGTGCCTGTCATCCAATCCGCACTGAATTTCATTTCTAGCACATAGCCAAAAAATCGCCCCATTGACTTACATTGGAGTGCAGAAAAGGTCATTTTTTCTCGGTCCCTTTAAGAGGTAGGAGTTAAACAAGCTTAGGTCTGCGGTGCCCAGGGGGGACCCCATCCAGCCCGCACTGAGTTTCATTCCTACCACCTTAGGAAAAAAAGTCATTATTTTGAGGCTTAGAAGTCATTTCTGCAATTCCCATAGAAAATCAACGGCGTCTCTATTCAATTGTGTGGAGCGCATATCAGGTGGGTTTTCTCTGCCGGCTTAAGAGATACACGTGAAACTAAAGCCGATCCTGGGTGCCTAGGGTGCCTGTCATCCAATCCGCACTGAATTTCATTTCTAGCACATAGCCAAAAAATCGCCCCATTGACTTACATTGGAGTGCAGAAAAGGTCATTTTTTCTCGGTCCCTTTAAGAGGTAGGAGTTAAACAAGCTTAGGTCTGCGGTGCCCAGGGGGGACCCCATCCAGCCCGCACTGAGTTTCATTCCTACCACCTTAGGAAAAAAAGTCATTATTTTGAGGCTTAGAAGTCATTTCTGCAATTCCCATAGAAAATCAACGGCGTCTCTATTCAATTGTGTGGAGCGCATATCAGGTGGGTTTTCTCTGCCGGCTTAAGAGATACACGTGAAACTAAAGCCGATCCTGGGTGCCTAGGGTGCCTGTCATCCAATCCGCACTGAATTTCATTTCTAGCACATAGCCAAAAAATCGCCCCATTGACTTACATTGGAGTGCAGAAAAGGTCATTTTTTCTCGGTCCCTTTAAGAGGTAGGAGTTAAACAAGCTTAGGTCTGCGGTGCCCAGGGGGGACCCCATCCAGCCCGCACTGAGTTTCATTCCTACCACCTTAGGAAAAAAAGTCATTATTTTGAGGCTTAGAAGTCATTTCTGCAATTCCCATAGAAAATCAACGGCGTCTCTATTCAATTGTGTGGAGCGCATATCAGGTGGGTTTTCTCTGCCGGCTTAAGAGATACACGTGAAACTAAAGCCGATCCTGGGTGCCTAGGGTGCCTGTCATCCAATCCGCACTGAATTTCATTTCTAGCACATAGCCAAAAAATCGCCCCATTGACTTACATTGGAGTGCAGAAAAGGTCATTTTTTCTCGGTCCCTTTAAGAGGTAGGAGTTAAACAAGCTTAGGTCTGCGGTGCCCAGGGGGGACCCCATCCAGCCCGCACTGAGTTTCATTCCTACCACCTTAGGAAAAAAAGTCATTATTTTGAGGCTTAGAAGTCATTTCTGCAATTCCCATAGAAAATCAACGGCGTCTCTATTCAATTGTGTGGAGCGCATATCAGGTGGGTTTTCTCTGCCGGCTTAAGAGATACACGTGAAACTAAAGCCGATCCTGGGTGCCTAGGGTGCCTGTCATCCAATCCGCACTGAATTTCATTTCTAGCACATAGCCAAAAAATCGCCCCATTGACTTACATTGGAGTGCAGAAAAGGTCATTTTTTCTCGGTCCCTTTAAGAGGTAGGAGTTAAACAAGCTTAGGTCTGCGGTGCCCAGGGGGGACCCCATCCAGCCCGCACTGAGTTTCATTCCTACCACCTTAGGAAAAAAAGTCATTATTTTGAGGCTTAGAAGTCATTTCTGCAATTCCCATAGAAAATCAACGGCGTCTCTATTCAATTGTGTGGAGCGCATATCAGGTGGGTTTTCTCTGCCGGCTTAAGAGATACACGTGAAACTAAAGCCGATCCTGGGTGCCTAGGGTGCCTGTCATCCAATCCGCACTGAATTTCATTTCTAGCACATAGCCAAAAAATCGCCCCATTGACTTACATTGGAGTGCAGAAAAGGTCATTTTTTCTCGGTCCCTTTAAGAGGTAGGAGTTAAACAAGCTTAGGTCTGCGGTGCCCAGGGGGGACCCCATCCAGCCCGCACTGAGTTTCATTCCTACCACCTTAGGAAAAAAAGTCATTATTTTGAGGCTTAGAAGTCATTTCTGCAATTCCCATAGAAAATCAACGGCGTCTCTATTCAATTGTGTGGAGCGCATATCAGGTGGGTTTTCTCTGCCGGCTTAAGAGATACACGTGAAACTAAAGCCGATCCTGGGTGCCTAGGGTGCCTGTCATCCAATCCGCACTGAATTTCATTTCTAGCACATAGCCAAAAAATCGCCCCATTGACTTACATTGGAGTGCAGAAAAGGTCATTTTTTCTCGGTCCCTTTAAGAGGTAGGAGTTAAACAAGCTTAGGTCTGCGGTGCCCAGGGGGGACCCCATCCAGCCCGCACTGAGTTTCATTCCTACCACCTTAGGAAAAAAAGTCATTATTTTGAGGCTTAGAAGTCATTTCTGCAATTCCCATAGAAAATCAACGGCGTCTCTATTCAATTGTGTGGAGCGCATATCAGGTGGGTTTTCTCTGCCGGCTTAAGAGATACACGTGAAACTAAAGCCGATCCTGGGTGCCTAGGGTGCCTGTCATCCAATCCGCACTGAATTTCATTTCTAGCACATAGCCAAAAAATCGCCCCATTGACTTACATTGGAGTGCAGAAAAGGTCATTTTTTCTCGGTCCCTTTAAGAGGTAGGAGTTAAACAAGCTTAGGTCTGCGGTGCCCAGGGGGGACCCCATCCAGCCCGCACTGAGTTTCATTCCTACCACCTTAGGAAAAAAAGTCATTATTTTGAGGCTTAGAAGTCATTTCTGCAATTCCCATAGAAAATCAACGGCGTCTCTATTCAATTGTGTGGAGCGCATATCAGGTGGGTTTTCTCTGCCGGCTTAAGAGATACACGTGAAACTAAAGCCGATCCTGGGTGCCTAGGGTGCCTGTCATCCAATCCGCACTGAATTTCATTTCTAGCACATAGCCAAAAAATCGCCCCATTGACTTACATTGGAGTGCAGAAAAGGTCATTTTTTCTCGGTCCCTTTAAGAGGTAGGAGTTAAACAAGCTTAGGTCTGCGGTGCCCAGGGGGACCCCATCCAGCCCGCACTGAGTTTCATTCCTACCACCTTAGGAAAAAAAGTCATTATTTTGAGGCTTAGAAGTCATTTCTGCAATTCCCATAGAAAATCAACGGCGTCTCTATTCAATTGTGTGGAGCGCATATCAGGTGGGTTTTCTCTGCCGGCTTAAGAGATACACGTGAAACTAAAGCCGATCCTGGGTGCCTAGGGTGCCTGTCATCCAATCCGCACTGAATTTCATTTCTAGCACATAGCCAAAAAATCGCCCCATTGACTTACATTGGAGTGCAGAAAAGGTCATTTTTTCTCGGTCCCTTTAAGAGGTAGGAGTTAAACAAGCTTAGGTCTGCGGTGCCCAGGGGGGACCCCATCCAGCCCGCACTGAGTTTCATTCCTACCACCTTAGGAAAAAAAGTCATTATTTTGAGGCTTAGAAGTCATTTCTGCAATTCCCATAGAAAATCAACGGCGTCTCTATTCAATTGTGTGGAGCGCATATCAGGTGGGTTTTCTCTGCCGGCTTAAGAGATACACGTGAAACTAAAGCCGATCCTGGGTGCCTAGGGTGCCTGTCATCCAATCCGCACTGAATTTCATTTCTAGCACATAGCCAAAAAATCGCCCCATTGACTTACATTGGAGTGCAGAAAAGGTCATTTTTTCTCGGTCCCTTTAAGAGGTAGGAGTTAAACAAGCTTAGGTCTGCGGTGCCCAGGGGGGACCCCATCCAGCCCGCACTGAGTTTCATTCCTACCACCTTAGGAAAAAAAGTCATTATTTTGAGGCTTAGAAGTCATTTCTGCAATTCCCATAGAAAATCAACGGCGTCTCTATTCAATTGTGTGGAGCGCATATCAGGTGTTTTTTCTCTGCCGGCTTAAGAGATACACGTGAAACTAAAGCCGATCCTGGGTGCCTAGGGTGCCTGTCATCCAATCCGCACTGAATTTCATTTCTAGCACATAGCCAAAAAATCGCCCCATTGACTTACATTGGAGTGCAGAAAAGGTCATTTTTTCTCGGTCCCTTTAAGAGGTAGGAGTTAAACAAGCTTAGGTCTGCGGTGCCCAGGGGGGACCCCATCCAGCCCACACTGAGTTTCATTCCTACCACCTTAGGAAAAAAAGTCATTATTTTGAGGCTTAGAAGTCATTTCTGCAATTCCCATAGAAAATCAACGGCGTCTCTATTCAATTGTGTGAGCGCATATCAGGTGGGTTTTCTCTGCCGGCTTAAGAGATACACGTGAAACTAAAGCCGATCCTGGGTGCCTAGGGTGCCTGTCATCCAATCCGCACTGAATTTCATTTCTAGCACATAGCCAAAAAATCGCCCCATTGACTTACATTGGAGTGCAGAAAAGGTCATTTTTTCTCGGTCCCTTTTCAGAGGTAGGAGTTAAACAAGCTTAGGGCGGCGGTGCCCAGGGGGACCCCATCCAGCCCGCACTGAGTTTCATTCCTACCACCTTAGGAAAAAAGTCATTATTTTGAGGCTTAGAAGTCATTTCTGCAATTCCCATAGAAAATCAACGGCGTCTCTATTCAATTGTGTGGAGCGCATATCAGGTGGGTTTTCTCTGCCGGCTTAAGAGATACACGTGAAACTGCTTGGGTTTGCCGCTGAAGTGGCAGTCCATCCGCCTGAGCTCCATGCACAAATAGCCAAAAATTCGCCCCATTGCTATTTCTGGAGTGCAGAAAAGCATCGCTCCCTGCTTTCTTTGGCACCTTCCTGCACCGGTGGCCACCTCTAGACAGCTCAGCAGCTTGCAGAAGGAGAGTCATTCTTACACCTTCGGCTCGAGAATCCATAGATGGCGCCGGCACGCACATGAAACAGGCAATGGAAGAGACCGGCCCTCCTTCAGTGACATGACAGCGTGGTGGGCTCCTCCTCACCAACTCACGAACTGCCGACAGACAGCTCAGTCCCGGGTGAGTCACCTAATTCCCTATCAGCCAAAAAAGAAAAACGGAGAGGAAAATGAGCTGTCTCTGCGTCAAGAGAAATGCACATCCGTGCACAAAGACAGCGGCAGCAGCAGCCGCATGCCATTATCAACATATGCAGCTCCTTCCCGATGCCACCTTTCACCTGTTGGAGATGAATAGCTTCAAAGATCCCTCTCATACTTATGTTTGCCTGCTCTATTCTCTGAGGATTTGCTGTTTCTTCAATCTTGCATCGGCTTTTCCATCCGCTGCTAGCTCACAGGAAGCTAATTGCGTGGGACCACCATCTGTCAATCACCTTCGTCACCAAGGGGTGGAAAGCAACCTCTACTGATCCTTAGATGATATGCTCAATGACCCGGACCTTCCCTAGAGCCCTTAATGATGCAGTTATTGCTGGCTCTTCGAACTCTATAAGATTCGATCCTGGACCGTGCCGTTCAGCATGGAACTCTGTCCGGGAGCCACTAAAAGGATTCAATGCTTGGAGGATACGCAATCCTATTCTAACTGAGCCATAATTCACTTGCTCACTTCCCATCCGAATGCCGGACTCTGAACTGTTGGAGTCAAACAAACGTTAGCTCTGTAAGGATAATCGCACTAAAGACCACATGTGCAATTGAGAGGGTCCCTGAATCCATCCCAATTCTGATTTATCTGACGTTACCCGTGGATTTATTGCCATATGAAGTACCTCCCTTAAGAAGGACGAAATGTATGTTGAATGGGCACACCGTGTCCCAGCCGGAACACATTCCGCACGAGTTTCACGAGACGTCATTGGAAAAAAAGCGTCCTTATTTAGGTTAAAGTCATTTCTAGCAATTCCCAGGAAACAAGCAGCGACGTCTCCTAATTTGTGGCCCCATTTCGTCTTCCCGGACTTATCCGCTTTACCTTTGCCACACGAAGAAAATTACCACCGGTTACTACTGCTTTGCCAAGCATGGAATATTTACACATGGGGAAAGTCATTTGGACTGTGATCCAATGTGGAAAGGGCCTCATCTTCTGTACCGATGTGGACGCCGGTATTCGATTTCTAAAAGATTCATCATATCCCTTGATGACTGTAGTTGGTCGGAGCGACCATCTTCCCGTGAGCTATGGCATTCACTAAGAACTTATTCAAAAATACCTGAGCCTTGTCCCGGCCCTTGTGCAAGGAAACTAGGGCGATTTTTTGTAATCCCTTTAAGCAGTGTCTCTTTAGTTTAAACGGACTACTTGCCCCTCCAGGTTTATTGCTCAGAACCCCATTCGTCGTAATTAGCCGGCAGCATTATTTCTTTTTGTGGCTCTGCTCAAGTTGCATGTGTTCATTGGCTATTACTGATTGAATTTTTTGATTGTTTGCAAAGTTGTATTGTTTACTAGCTAACATTTGCTTATAACACTGAGGGTCAGCGACATCTTGAATCAGCACCTTCACTTGCACGAACTCTAGGCATGAAGCATATTGTCATAATATTCTCAACTTAGCTCACTATAATGTTAAATTAGGCAAATCAAACATTGCACTTCATTCTAGTCCTTTTAAGCATTTTTCATTCCTGGACTTATAAAAAGCAAGTCATTGCATCCTTAGCGGCTAGTTGCATCCACTCGCGTTGCCTCATCCTTTCCTTGCAACCTTAGTTTTTTTTTTGGGGGGGGAAATATTGTATGCTTTGAACCGGCTTAGAAATTTCTTTAAATTCCCGAAATCAACTGCATGTCTTAAAATTCATGTGGAGAGCATATCAGGGTTTTGCCGGCTTAAGAGATACACGTGAAACTAAAGCCGATCCTGGGTGCCTAGGGTGCCTGTCATCCAATCCGCACTGAATTTCATTTCTAGCACATAGCCAAAAAATCGCCCCATTGACTTACATTGGAGTGCAGAAAAGGTCATTTTTTCTCGGTCCCTTTAAGAGGTAGGAGTTAAACAAGCTTAGGTCTGCGGTGCCCAGGGGGGACCCCATCCAGCCCACACTGAGTTTCATTCCTACCACCTTAGGAAAAAAAGTCATTATTTTGAGGCTTAGAAGTCATTTCTGCAATTCCCATAGAAAATCAACGGCGTCTCTATTCAATTGTGTGGAGCGCATATCAGGTGGGTTTTCTCTGCCGGCTTAAGAGATACACGTGAAACTAAAGCCGATCCTGGGTGCCTAGGGTGCCTGTCATCCAATCCGCACTGAATTTCATTTCTAGCACATAGCCAAAAAATCGCCCCATTGACTTACATTGGAGTGCAGAAAAGGTCATTTTTTCTCGGTCCCTTTAAGAGGTAGGAGTTAAACAAGCTTAGGTCTGCGGTGCCCAGGGGGGACCCCATCCAGCCCGCACTGAGTTTCATTCCTACCACCTTAGGAAAAAAAGTCATTATTTTGAGGCTTAGAAGTCATTTCTGCAATTCCCATAGAAAATCAACGGCGTCTCTATTCAATTGTGTGGAGCGCATATCAGGTGGGTTTTCTCTGCCGGCTTAAGAGATACACGTGAAACTAAAGCCGATCCTGGGTGCCTAGGGTGCCTGTCATCCAATCCGCACTGAATTTCATTTCTAGCACATAGCCAAAAAATCGCCCCATTGACTTACATTGGAGTGCAGAAAAGGTCATTTTTTCTCGGTCCCTTTAAGAGGTAGGAGTTAAACAAGCTTAGGTCTGCGGTGCCCAGGGGGGACCCCATCCAGCCCGCACTGAGTTTCATTCCTACCACCTTAGGAAAAAAAGTCATTATTTTGAGGCTTAGAAGTCATTTCTGCAATTCCCATAGAAAATCAACGGCGTCTCTATTCAATTGTGTGGAGCGCATATCAGGTGGGTTTTCTCTGCCGGCTTAAGAGATACACGTGAAACTAAAGCCGATCCTGGGTGCCTAGGGTGCCTGTCATCCAATCCGCACTGAATTTCATTTCTAGCACATAGCCAAAAAATCGCCCCATTGACTTACATTGGAGTGCAGAAAAGGTCATTTTTTCTCGGTCCCTTTAAGAGGTAGGAGTTAAACAAGCTTAGGTCTGCGGTGCCCAGGGGGGACCCCATCCAGCCCGCACTGAGTTTCATTCCTACCACCTTAGGAAAAAAAGTCATTATTTTGAGGCTTAGAAGTCATTTCTGCAATTCCCATAGAAAATCAACGGCGTCTCTATTCAATTGTGTGGAGCGCATATCAGGTGGGTTTTCTCTGCCGGCTTAAGAGATACACGTGAAACTAAAGCCGATCCTGGGTGCCTAGGGTGCCTGTCATCCAATCCGCACTGAATTTCATTTCTAGCACATAGCCAAAAAATCGCCCCATTGACTTACATTGGAGTGCAGAAAAGGTCATTTTTTCTCGGTCCCTTTAAGAGGTAGGAGTTAAACAAGCTTAGGTCTGCGGTGCCCAGGGGGGACCCCATCCAGCCCGCACTGAGTTTCATTCCTACCACCTTAGGAAAAAAAGTCATTATTTTGAGGCTTAGAAGTCATTTCTGCAATTCCCATAGAAAATCAACGGCGTCTCTATTCAATTGTGTGGAGCGCATATCAGGTGGGTTTTCTCTGCCGGCTTAAGAGATACACGTGAAACTAAAGCCGATCCTGGGTGCCTAGGGTGCCTGTCATCCAATCCGCACTGAATTTCATTTCTAGCACATAGCCAAAAAATCGCCCCATTGACTTACATTGGAGTGCAGAAAAGGTCATTTTTTCTCGGTCCCTTTAAGAGGTAGGAGTTAAACAAGCTTAGGTCTGCGGTGCCCAGGGGGGACCCCATCCAGCCCGCACTGAGTTTCATTCCTACCACCTTAGGAAAAAAAGTCATTATTTTGAGGCTTAGAAGTCATTTCTGCAATTCCCATAGAAAATCAACGGCGTCTCTATTCAATTGTGTGGAGCGCATATCAGGTGGGTTTTCTCTGCCGGCTTAAGAGATACACGTGAAACTAAAGCCGATCCTGGGTGCCTAGGGTGCCTGTCATCCAATCCGCACTGAATTTCATTTCTAGCACATAGCCAAAAAATCGCCCCATTGACTTACATTGGAGTGCAGAAAAGGTCATTTTTTCTCGGTCCCTTTAAGAGGTAGGAGTTAAACAAGCTTAGGTCTGCGGTGCCCAGGGGGGACCCCATCCAGCCCGCACTGAGTTTCATTCCTACCACCTTAGGAAAAAAAGTCATTATTTTGAGGCTTAGAAGTCATTTCTGCAATTCCCATAGAAAATCAACGGCGTCTCTATTCAATTGTGTGGAGCGCATATCAGGTGGGTTTTCTCTGCCGGCTTAAGAGATACACGTGAAACTAAAGCCGATCCTGGGTGCCTAGGGTGCCTGTCATCCAATCCGCACTGAATTTCATTTCTAGCACATAGCCAAAAAATCGCCCCATTGACTTACATTGGAGTGCAGAAAAGGTCATTTTTTCTCGGTCCCTTTAAGAGGTAGGAGTTAAACAAGCTTAGGTCTGCGGTGCCCAGGGGGGACCCCATCCAGCCCGCACTGAGTTTCATTCCTACCACCTTAGGAAAAAAAGTCATTATTTTGAGGCTTAGAAGTCATTTCTGCAATTCCCATAGAAAATCAACGGCGTCTCTATTCAATTGTGTGGAGCGCATATCAGGTGGGTTTTCTCTGCCGGCTTAAGAGATACACGTGAAACTAAAGCCGATCCTGGGTGCCTAGGGTGCCTGTCATCCAATCCGCACTGAATTTCATTTCTAGCACATAGCCAAAAAATCGCCCCATTGACTTACATTGGAGTGCAGAAAAGGTCATTTTTTCTCGGTCCCTTTAAGAGGTAGGAGTTAAACAAGCTTAGGTCTGCGGTGCCCAGGGGGGACCCCATCCAGCCCGCACTGAGTTTCATTCCTACCACCTTAGGAAAAAAAGTCATTATTTTGAGGCTTAGAAGTCATTTCTGCAATTCCCATAGAAAATCAACGGCGTCTCTATTCAATTGTGTGGAGCGCATATCAGGTGGGTTTTCTCTGCCGGCTTAAGAGATACACGTGAAACTAAAGCCGATCCTGGGTGCCTAGGGTGCCTGTCATCCAATCCGCACTGAATTTCATTTCTAGCACATAGCCAAAAAATCGCCCCATTGACTTACATTGGAGTGCAGAAAAGGTCATTTTTTCTCGGTCCCTTTAAGAGGTAGGAGTTAAACAAGCTTAGGTCTGCGGTGCCCAGGGGGGACCCCATCCAGCCCGCACTGAGTTTCATTCCTACCACCTTAGGAAAAAAAGTCATTATTTTGAGGCTTAGAAGTCATTTCTGCAATTCCCATAGAAAATCAACGGCGTCTCTATTCAATTGTGTGGAGCGCATATCAGGTGGGTTTTCTCTGCCGGCTTAAGAGATACACGTGAAACTAAAGCCGATCCTGGGTGCCTAGGGTGCCTGTCATCCAATCCGCACTGAATTTCATTTCTAGCACATAGCCAAAAAATCGCCCCATTGACTTACATTGGAGTGCAGAAAAGGTCATTTTTTCTCGGTCCCTTTAAGAGGTAGGAGTTAAACAAGCTTAGGTCTGCGGTGCCCAGGGGGGACCCCATCCAGCCCGCACTGAGTTTCATTCCTACCACCTTAGGAAAAAAAGTCATTATTTTGAGGCTTAGAAGTCATTTCTGCAATTCCCATAGAAAATCAACGGCGTCTCTATTCAATTGTGTGGAGCGCATATCAGGTGGGTTTTCTCTGCCGGCTTAAGAGATACACGTGAAACTAAAGCCGATCCTGGGTGCCTAGGGTGCCTGTCATCCAATCCGCACTGAATTTCATTTCTAGCACATAGCCAAAAAATCGCCCCATTGACTTACATTGGAGTGCAGAAAAGGTCATTTTTTCTCGGTCCCTTTAAGAGGTAGGAGTTAAACAAGCTTAGGTCTGCGGTGCCCAGGGGGGACCCCATCCAGCCCGCACTGAGTTTCATTCCTACCACCTTAGGAAAAAAAGTCATTATTTTGAGGCTTAGAAGTCATTTCTGCAATTCCCATAGAAAATCAACGGCGTCTCTATTCAATTGTGTGGAGCGCATATCAGGTGGGTTTTCTCTGCCGGCTTAAGAGATACACGTGAAACTAAAGCCGATCCTGGGTGCCTAGGGTGCCTGTCATCCAATCCGCACTGAATTTCATTTCTAGCACATAGCCAAAAAATCGCCCCATTGACTTACATTGGAGTGCAGAAAAGGTCATTTTTTCTCGGTCCCTTTAAGAGGTAGGAGTTAAACAAGCTTAGGTCTGCGGTGCCCAGGGGGGACCCCATCCAGCCCGCACTGAGTTTCATTCCTACCACCTTAGGAAAAAAAGTCATTATTTTGAGGCTTAGAAGTCATTTCTGCAATTCCCATAGAAAATCAACGGCGTCTCTATTCAATTGTGTGGAGCGCATATCAGGTGGGTTTTCTCTGCCGGCTTAAGAGATACACGTGAAACTAAAGCCGATCCTGGGTGCCTAGGGTGCCTGTCATCCAATCCGCACTGAATTTCATTTCTAGCACATAGCCAAAAAATCGCCCCATTGACTTACATTGGAGTGCAGAAAAGGTCATTTTTTCTCGGTCCCTTTAAGAGGTAGGAGTTAAACAAGCTTAGGTCTGCGGTGCCCAGGGGGGACCCCATCCAGCCCGCACTGAGTTTCATTCCTACCACCTTAGGAAAAAAAGTCATTATTTTGAGGCTTAGAAGTCATTTCTGCAATTCCCATAGAAAATCAACGGCGTCTCTATTCAATTGTGTGGAGCGCATATCAGGTGGGTTTTCTCTGCCGGCTTAAGAGATACACGTGAAACTAAAGCCGATCCTGGGTGCCTAGGGTGCCTGTCATCCAATCCGCACTGAATTTCATTTCTAGCACATAGCCAAAAAATCGCCCCATTGACTTACATTGGAGTGCAGAAAAGGTCATTTTTTCTCGGTCCCTTTAAGAGGTAGGAGTTAAACAAGCTTAGGTCTGCGGTGCCCAGGGGGGACCCCATCCAGCCCGCACTGAGTTTCATTCCTACCACCTTAGGAAAAAAAGTCATTATTTTGAGGCTTAGAAGTCATTTCTGCAATTCCCATAGAAAATCAACGGCGTCTCTATTCAATTGTGTGGAGCGCATATCAGGTGGGTTTTCTCTGCCGGCTTAAGAGATACACGTGAAACTAAAGCCGATCCTGGGTGCCTAGGGTGCCTGTCATCCAATCCGCACTGAATTTCATTTCTAGCACATAGCCAAAAAATCGCCCCATTGACTTACATTGGAGTGCAGAAAAGGTCATTTTTTCTCGGTCCCTTTAAGAGGTAGGAGTTAAACAAGCTTAGGTCTGCGGTGCCCAGGGGGGACCCCATCCAGCCCGCACTGAGTTTCATTCCTACCACCTTAGGAAAAAAAGTCATTATTTTGAGGCTTAGAAGTCATTTCTGCAATTCCCATAGAAAATCAACGGCGTCTCTATTCAATTGTGTGGAGCGCATATCAGGTGGGTTTTCTCTGCCGGCTTAAGAGATACACGTGAAACTAAAGCCGATCCTGGGTGCCTAGGGTGCCTGTCATCCAATCCGCACTGAATTTCATTTCTAGCACATAGCCAAAAAATCGCCCCATTGACTTACATTGGAGTGCAGAAAAGGTCATTTTTTCTCGGTCCCTTTAAGAGGTAGGAGTTAAACAAGCTTAGGTCTGCGGTGCCCAGGGGGGACCCCATCCAGCCCGCACTGAGTTTCATTCCTACCACCTTAGGAAAAAAAGTCATTATTTTGAGGCTTAGAAGTCATTTCTGCAATTCCCATAGAAAATCAACGGCGTCTCTATTCAATTGTGTGGAGCGCATATCAGGTGGGTTTTCTCTGCCGGCTTAAGAGATACACGTGAAACTAAAGCCGATCCTGGGTGCCTAGGGTGCCTGTCATCCAATCCGCACTGAATTTCATTTCTAGCACATAGCCAAAAAATCGCCCCATTGACTTACATTGGAGTGCAGAAAAGGTCATTTTTTCTCGGTCCCTTTAAGAGGTAGGAGTTAAACAAGCTTAGGTCTGCGGTGCCCAGGGGGGACCCCATCCA
Organism: Dendropsophus ebraccatus; assembly: GCF_027789765.1. Lineage (NCBI taxonomy): Eukaryota > Metazoa > Chordata > Amphibia > Anura > Hylidae > Dendropsophus > Dendropsophus ebraccatus. The sequence goes on from NW_027210020.1 coordinate 83,652, forward strand.
GCCCGCACTGAGTTTCATTCCTACCACCTTAGGAAAAAAAGTCATTATTTTGAGGCTTAGAAGTCATTTCTGCAATTCCCATAGAAAATCAACGGCGTCTCTATTCAATTGTGTGGAGCGCATATCAGGTGGGTTTTCTCTGCCGGCTTAAGAGATACACGTGAAACTAAAGCCGATCCTGGGTGCCTAGGGTGCCTGTCATCCAATCCGCACTGAATTTCATTTCTAGCACATAGCCAAAAAATCGCCCCATTGACTTACATTGGAGTGCAGAAAAGGTCATTTTTTCTCGGTCCCTTTAAGAGGTAGGAGTTAAACAAGCTTAGGTCTGCGGTGCCCAGGGGGGACCCCATCCAGCCCGCACTGAGTTTCATTCCTACCACCTTAGGAAAAAAAGTCATTATTTTGAGGCTTAGAAGTCATTTCTGCAATTCCCATAGAAAATCAACGGCGTCTCTATTCAATTGTGTGGAGCGCATATCAGGTGGGTTTTCTCTGCCGGCTTAAGAGATACACGTGAAACTAAAGCCGATCCTGGGTGCCTAGGGTGCCTGTCATCCAATCCGCACTGAATTTCATTTCTAGCACATAGCCAAAAAATCGCCCCATTGACTTACATTGGAGTGCAGAAAAGGTCATTTTTTCTCGGTCCCTTTAAGAGGTAGGAGTTAAACAAGCTTAGGTCTGCGGTGCCCAGGGGGGACCCCATCCAGCCCGCACTGAGTTTCATTCCTACCACCTTAGGAAAAAAAGTCATTATTTTGAGGCTTAGAAGTCATTTCTGCAATTCCCATAGAAAATCAACGGCGTCTCTATTCAATTGTGTGGAGCGCATATCAGGTGGGTTTTCTCTGCCGGCTTAAGAGATACACGTGAAACTAAAGCCGATCCTGGGTGCCTAGGGTGCCTGTCATCCAATCCGCACTGAATTTCATTTCTAGCACATAGCCAAAAAATCGCCCCATTGACTTACATTGGAGTGCAGAAAAGGTCATTTTTTCTCGGTCCCTTTAAGAGGTAGGAGTTAAACAAGCTTAGGTCTGCGGTGCCCAGGGGGGACCCCATCCAGCCCGCACTGAGTTTCATTCCTACCACCTTAGGAAAAAAAGTCATTATTTTGAGGCTTAGAAGTCATTTCTGCAATTCCCATAGAAAATCAACGGCGTCTCTATTCAATTGTGTGGAGCGCATATCAGGTGGGTTTTCTCTGCCGGCTTAAGAGATACACGTGAAACTAAAGCCGATCCTGGGTGCCTAGGGTGCCTGTCATCCAATCCGCACTGAATTTCATTTCTAGCACATAGCCAAAAAATCGCCCCATTGACTTACATTGGAGTGCAGAAAAGGTCATTTTTTCTCGGTCCCTTTAAGAGGTAGGAGTTAAACAAGCTTAGGTCTGCGGTGCCCAGGGGGGACCCCATCCAGCCCGCACTGAGTTTCATTCCTACCACCTTAGGAAAAAAAGTCATTATTTTGAGGCTTAGAAGTCATTTCTGCAATTCCCATAGAAAATCAACGGCGTCTCTATTCAATTGTGTGGAGCGCATATCAGGTGGGTTTTCTCTGCCGGCTTAAGAGATACACGTGAAACTAAAGCCGATCCTGGGTGCCTAGGGTGCCTGTCATCCAATCCGCACTGAATTTCATTTCTAGCACATAGCCAAAAAATCGCCCCATTGACTTACATTGGAGTGCAGAAAAGGTCATTTTTTCTCGGTCCCTTTAAGAGGTAGGAGTTAAACAAGCTTAGGTCTGCGGTGCCCAGGGGGGACCCCATCCAGCCCGCACTGAGTTTCATTCCTACCACCTTAGGAAAAAAAGTCATTATTTTGAGGCTTAGAAGTCATTTCTGCAATTCCCATAGAAAATCAACGGCGTCTCTATTCAATTGTGTGGAGCGCATATCAGGTGGGTTTTCTCTGCCGGCTTAAGAGATACACGTGAAACTAAAGCCGATCCTGGGTGCCTAGGGTGCCTGTCATCCAATCCGCACTGAATTTCATTTCTAGCACATAGCCAAAAAATCGCCCCATTGACTTACATTGGAGTGCAGAAAAGGTCATTTTTTCTCGGTCCCTTTAAGAGGTAGGAGTTAAACAAGCTTAGGTCTGCGGTGCCCAGGGGGGACCCCATCCAGCCCGCACTGAGTTTCATTCCTACCACCTTAGGAAAAAAAGTCATTATTTTGAGGCTTAGAAGTCATTTCTGCAATTCCCATAGAAAATCAACGGCGTCTCTATTCAATTGTGTGGAGCGCATATCAGGTGGGTTTTCTCTGCCGGCTTAAGAGATACACGTGAAACTAAAGCCGATCCTGGGTGCCTAGGGTGCCTGTCATCCAATCCGCACTGAATTTCATTTCTAGCACATAGCCAAAAAATCGCCCCATTGACTTACATTGGAGTGCAGAAAAGGTCATTTTTTCTCGGTCCCTTTAAGAGGTAGGAGTTAAACAAGCTTAGGTCTGCGGTGCCCAGGGGGGACCCCATCCAGCCCGCACTGAGTTTCATTCCTACCACCTTAGGAAAAAAAGTCATTATTTTGAGGCTTAGAAGTCATTTCTGCAATTCCCATAGAAAATCAACGGCGTCTCTATTCAATTGTGTGGAGCGCATATCAGGTGGGTTTTCTCTGCCGGCTTAAGAGATACACGTGAAACTAAAGCCGATCCTGGGTGCCTAGGGTGCCTGTCATCCAATCCGCACTGAATTTCATTTCTAGCACATAGCCAAAAAATCGCCCCATTGACTTACATTGGAGTGCAGAAAAGGTCATTTTTTCTCGGTCCCTTTAAGAGGTAGGAGTTAAACAAGCTTAGGTCTGCGGTGCCCAGGGGGGACCCCATCCAGCCCGCACTGAGTTTCATTCCTACCACCTTAGGAAAAAAAGTCATTATTTTGAGGCTTAGAAGTCATTTCTGCAATTCCCATAGAAAATCAACGGCGTCTCTATTCAATTGTGTGGAGCGCATATCAGGTGGGTTTTCTCTGCCGGCTTAAGAGATACACGTGAAACTAAAGCCGATCCTGGGTGCCTAGGGTGCCTGTCATCCAATCCGCACTGAATTTCATTTCTAGCACATAGCCAAAAAATCGCCCCATTGACTTACATTGGAGTGCAGAAAAGGTCATTTTTTCTCGGTCCCTTTAAGAGGTAGGAGTTAAACAAGCTTAGGTCTGCGGTGCCCAGGGGGGACCCCATCCAGCCCGCACTGAGTTTCATTCCTACCACCTTAGGAAAAAAAGTCATTATTTTGAGGCTTAGAAGTCATTTCTGCAATTCCCATAGAAAATCAACGGCGTCTCTATTCAATTGTGTGGAGCGCATATCAGGTGGGTTTTCTCTGCCGGCTTAAGAGATACACGTGAAACTAAAGCCGATCCTGGGTGCCTAGGGTGCCTGTCATCCAATCCGCACTGAATTTCATTTCTAGCACATAGCCAAAAAATCGCCCCATTGACTTACATTGGAGTGCAGAAAAGGTCATTTTTTCTCGGTCCCTTTAAGAGGTAGGAGTTAAACAAGCTTAGGTCTGCGGTGCCCAGGGGGGACCCCATCCAGCCCGCACTGAGTTTCATTCCTACCACCTTAGGAAAAAAAGTCATTATTTTGAGGCTTAGAAGTCATTTCTGCAATTCCCATAGAAAATCAACGGCGTCTCTATTCAATTGTGTGGAGCGCATATCAGGTGGGTTTTCTCTGCCGGCTTAAGAGATACACGTGAAACTAAAGCCGATCCTGGGTGCCTAGGGTGCCTGTCATCCAATCCGCACTGAATTTCATTTCTAGCACATAGCCAAAAAATCGCCCCATTGACTTACATTGGAGTGCAGAAAAGGTCATTTTTTCTCGGTCCCTTTAAGAGGTAGGAGTTAAACAAGCTTAGGTCTGCGGTGCCCAGGGGGGACCCCATCCAGCCCGCACTGAGTTTCATTCCTACCACCTTAGGAAAAAAAGTCATTATTTTGAGGCTTAGAAGTCATTTCTGCAATTCCCATAGAAAATCAACGGCGTCTCTATTCAATTGTGTGGAGCGCATATCAGGTGGGTTTTCTCTGCCGGCTTAAGAGATACACGTGAAACTAAAGCCGATCCTGGGTGCCTAGGGTGCCTGTCATCCAATCCGCACTGAATTTCATTTCTAGCACATAGCCAAAAAATCGCCCCATTGACTTACATTGGAGTGCAGAAAAGGTCATTTTTTCTCGGTCCCTTTAAGAGGTAGGAGTTAAACAAGCTTAGGTCTGCGGTGCCCAGGGGGGACCCCATCCAGCCCGCACTGAGTTTCATTCCTACCACCTTAGGAAAAAAAGTCATTATTTTGAGGCTTAGAAGTCATTTCTGCAATTCCCATAGAAAATCAACGGCGTCTCTATTCAATTGTGTGGAGCGCATATCAGGTGGGTTTTCTCTGCCGGCTTAAGAGATACACGTGAAACTAAAGCCGATCCTGGGTGCCTAGGGTGCCTGTCATCCAATCCGCACTGAATTTCATTTCTAGCACATAGCCAAAAAATCGCCCCATTGACTTACATTGGAGTGCAGAAAAGGTCATTTTTTCTCGGTCCCTTTAAGAGGTAGGAGTTAAACAAGCTTAGGTCTGCGGTGCCCAGGGGGGACCCCATCCAGCCCGCACTGAGTTTCATTCCTACCACCTTAGGAAAAAAAGTCATTATTTTGAGGCTTAGAAGTCATTTCTGCAATTCCCATAGAAAATCAACGGCGTCTCTATTCAATTGTGTGGAGCGCATATCAGGTGGGTTTTCTCTGCCGGCTTAAGAGATACACGTGAAACTAAAGCCGATCCTGGGTGCCTAGGGTGCCTGTCATCCAATCCGCACTGAATTTCATTTCTAGCACATAGCCAAAAAATCGCCCCATTGACTTACATTGGAGTGCAGAAAAGGTCATTTTTTCTCGGTCCCTTTAAGAGGTAGGAGTTAAACAAGCTTAGGTCTGCGGTGCCCAGGGGGGACCCCATCCAGCCCGCACTGAGTTTCATTCCTACCACCTTAGGAAAAAAAGTCATTATTTTGAGGCTTAGAAGTCATTTCTGCAATTCCCATAGAAAATCAACGGCGTCTCTATTCAATTGTGTGGAGCGCATATCAGGTGGGTTTTCTCTGCCGGCTTAAGAGATACACGTGAAACTAAAGCCGATCCTGGGTGCCTAGGGTGCCTGTCATCCAATCCGCACTGAATTTCATTTCTAGCACATAGCCAAAAAATCGCCCCATTGACTTACATTGGAGTGCAGAAAAGGTCATTTTTTCTCGGTCCCTTTAAGAGGTAGGAGTTAAACAAGCTTAGGTCTGCGGTGCCCAGGGGGGACCCCATCCAGCCCGCACTGAGTTTCATTCCTACCACCTTAGGAAAAAAAGTCATTATTTTGAGGCTTAGAAGTCATTTCTGCAATTCCCATAGAAAATCAACGGCGTCTCTATTCAATTGTGTGGAGCGCATATCAGGTGGGTTTTCTCTGCCGGCTTAAGAGATACACGTGAAACTAAAGCCGATCCTGGGTGCCTAGGGTGCCTGTCATCCAATCCGCACTGAATTTCATTTCTAGCACATAGCCAAAAAATCGCCCCATTGACTTACATTGGAGTGCAGAAAAGGTCATTTTTTCTCGGTCCCTTTAAGAGGTAGGAGTTAAACAAGCTTAGGTCTGCGGTGCCCAGGGGGGACCCCATCCAGCCCGCACTGAGTTTCATTCCTACCACCTTAGGAAAAAAAGTCATTATTTTGAGGCTTAGAAGTCATTTCTGCAATTCCCATAGAAAATCAACGGCGTCTCTATTCAATTGTGTGGAGCGCATATCAGGTGGGTTTTCTCTGCCGGCTTAAGAGATACACGTGAAACTAAAGCCGATCCTGGGTGCCTAGGGTGCCTGTCATCCAATCCGCACTGAATTTCATTTCTAGCACATAGCCAAAAAATCGCCCCATTGACTTACATTGGAGTGCAGAAAAGGTCATTTTTTCTCGGTCCCTTTAAGAGGTAGGAGTTAAACAAGCTTAGGTCTGCGGTGCCCAGGGGGGACCCCATCCAGCCCGCACTGAGTTTCATTCCTACCACCTTAGGAAAAAAAGTCATTATTTTGAGGCTTAGAAGTCATTTCTGCAATTCCCATAGAAAATCAACGGCGTCTCTATTCAATTGTGTGGAGCGCATATCAGGTGGGTTTTCTCTGCCGGCTTAAGAGATACACGTGAAACTAAAGCCGATCCTGGGTGCCTAGGGTGCCTGTCATCCAATCCGCACTGAATTTCATTTCTAGCACATAGCCAAAAAATCGCCCCATTGACTTACATTGGAGTGCAGAAAAGGTCATTTTTTCTCGGTCCCTTTAAGAGGTAGGAGTTAAACAAGCTTAGGTCTGCGGTGCCCAGGGGGGACCCCATCCAGCCCGCACTGAGTTTCATTCCTACCACCTTAGGAAAAAAAGTCATTATTTTGAGGCTTAGAAGTCATTTCTGCAATTCCCATAGAAAATCAACGGCGTCTCTATTCAATTGTGTGGAGCGCATATCAGGTGGGTTTTCTCTGCCGGCTTAAGAGATACACGTGAAACTAAAGCCGATCCTGGGTGCCTAGGGTGCCTGTCATCCAATCCGCACTGAATTTCATTTCTAGCACATAGCCAAAAAATCGCCCCATTGACTTACATTGGAGTGCAGAAAAGGTCATTTTTTCTCGGTCCCTTTAAGAGGTAGGAGTTAAACAAGCTTAGGTCTGCGGTGCCCAGGGGGGACCCCATCCAGCCCGCACTGAGTTTCATTCCTACCACCTTAGGAAAAAAAGTCATTATTTTGAGGCTTAGAAGTCATTTCTGCAATTCCCATAGAAAATCAACGGCGTCTCTATTCAATTGTGTGGAGCGCATATCAGGTGGGTTTTCTCTGCCGGCTTAAGAGATACACGTGAAACTAAAGCCGATCCTGGGTGCCTAGGGTGCCTGTCATCCAATCCGCACTGAATTTCATTTCTAGCACATAGCCAAAAAATCGCCCCATTGACTTACATTGGAGTGCAGAAAAGGTCATTTTTTCTCGGTCCCTTTAAGAGGTAGGAGTTAAACAAGCTTAGGTCTGCGGTGCCCAGGGGGGACCCCATCCAGCCCGCACTGAGTTTCATTCCTACCACCTTAGGAAAAAAAGTCATTATTTTGAGGCTTAGAAGTCATTTCTGCAATTCCCATAGAAAATCAACGGCGTCTCTATTCAATTGTGTGGAGCGCATATCAGGTGGGTTTTCTCTGCCGGCTTAAGAGATACACGTGAAACTAAAGCCGATCCTGGGTGCCTAGGGTGCCTGTCATCCAATCCGCACTGAATTTCATTTCTAGCACATAGCCAAAAAATCGCCCCATTGACTTACATTGGAGTGCAGAAAAGGTCATTTTTTCTCGGTCCCTTTAAGAGGTAGGAGTTAAACAAGCTTAGGTCTGCGGTGCCCAGGGGGGACCCCATCCAGCCCGCACTGAGTTTCATTCCTACCACCTTAGGAAAAAAAGTCATTATTTTGAGGCTTAGAAGTCATTTCTGCAATTCCCATAGAAAATCAACGGCGTCTCTATTCAATTGTGTGGAGCGCATATCAGGTGGGTTTTCTCTGCCGGCTTAAGAGATACACGTGAAACTAAAGCCGATCCTGGGTGCCTAGGGTGCCTGTCATCCAATCCGCACTGAATTTCATTTCTAGCACATAGCCAAAAAATCGCCCCATTGACTTACATTGGAGTGCAGAAAAGGTCATTTTTTCTCGGTCCCTTTAAGAGGTAGGAGTTAAACAAGCTTAGGTCTGCGGTGCCCAGGGGGGACCCCATCCAGCCCGCACTGAGTTTCATTCCTACCACCTTAGGAAAAAAAGTCATTATTTTGAGGCTTAGAAGTCATTTCTGCAATTCCCATAGAAAATCAACGGCGTCTCTATTCAATTGTGTGGAGCGCATATCAGGTGGGTTTTCTCTGCCGGCTTAAGAGATACACGTGAAACTAAAGCCGATCCTGGGTGCCTAGGGTGCCTGTCATCCAATCCGCACTGAATTTCATTTCTAGCACATAGCCAAAAAATCGCCCCATTGACTTACATTGGAGTGCAGAAAAGGTCATTTTTTCTCGGTCCCTTTAAGAGGTAGGAGTTAAACAAGCTTAGGTCTGCGGTGCCCAGGGGGGACCCCATCCAGCCCGCACTGAGTTTCATTCCTACCACCTTAGGAAAAAAAGTCATTATTTTGAGGCTTAGAAGTCATTTCTGCAATTCCCATAGAAAATCAACGGCGTCTCTATTCAATTGTGTGGAGCGCATATCAGGTGGGTTTTCTCTGCCGGCTTAAGAGATACACGTGAAACTAAAGCCGATCCTGGGTGCCTAGGGTGCCTGTCATCCAATCCGCACTGAATTTCATTTCTAGCACATAGCCAAAAAATCGCCCCATTGACTTACATTGGAGTGCAGAAAAGGTCATTTTTTCTCGGTCCCTTTAAGAGGTAGGAGTTAAACAAGCTTAGGTCTGCGGTGCCCAGGGGGGACCCCATCCAGCCCGCACTGAGTTTCATTCCTACCACCTTAGGAAAAAAAGTCATTATTTTGAGGCTTAGAAGTCATTTCTGCAATTCCCATAGAAAATCAACGGCGTCTCTATTCAATTGTGTGGAGCGCATATCAGGTGGGTTTTCTCTGCCGGCTTAAGAGATACACGTGAAACTAAAGCCGATCCTGGGTGCCTAGGGTGCCTGTCATCCAATCCGCACTGAATTTCATTTCTAGCACATAGCCAAAAAATCGCCCCATTGACTTACATTGGAGTGCAGAAAAGGTCATTTTTTCTCGGTCCCTTTAAGAGGTAGGAGTTAAACAAGCTTAGGTCTGCGGTGCCCAGGGGGGACCCCATCCAGCCCGCACTGAGTTTCATTCCTACCACCTTAGGAAAAAAAGTCATTATTTTGAGGCTTAGAAGTCATTTCTGCAATTCCCATAGAAAATCAACGGCGTCTCTATTCAATTGTGTGGAGCGCATATCAGGTGGGTTTTCTCTGCCGGCTTAAGAGATACACGTGAAACTAAAGCCGATCCTGGGTGCCTAGGGTGCCTGTCATCCAATCCGCACTGAATTTCATTTCTAGCACATAGCCAAAAAATCGCCCCATTGACTTACATTGGAGTGCAGAAAAGGTCATTTTTTCTCGGTCCCTTTAAGAGGTAGGAGTTAAACAAGCTTAGGTCTGCGGTGCCCAGGGGGGACCCCATCCAGCCCGCACTGAGTTTCATTCCTACCACCTTAGGAAAAAAAGTCATTATTTTGAGGCTTAGAAGTCATTTCTGCAATTCCCATAGAAAATCAACGGCGTCTCTATTCAATTGTGTGGAGCGCATATCAGGTGGGTTTTCTCTGCCGGCTTAAGAGATACACGTGAAACTAAAGCCGATCCTGGGTGCCTAGGGTGCCTGTCATCCAATCCGCACTGAATTTCATTTCTAGCACATAGCCAAAAAATCGCCCCATTGACTTACATTGGAGTGCAGAAAAGGTCATTTTTTCTCGGTCCCTTTAAGAGGTAGGAGTTAAACAAGCTTAGGTCTGCGGTGCCCAGGGGGGACCCCATCCAGCCCGCACTGAGTTTCATTCCTACCACCTTAGGAAAAAAAGTCATTATTTTGAGGCTTAGAAGTCATTTCTGCAATTCCCATAGAAAATCAACGGCGTCTCTATTCAATTGTGTGGAGCGCATATCAGGTGGGTTTTCTCTGCCGGCTTAAGAGATACACGTGAAACTAAAGCCGATCCTGGGTGCCTAGGGTGCCTGTCATCCAATCCGCACTGAATTTCATTTCTAGCACATAGCCAAAAAATCGCCCCATTGACTTACATTGGAGTGCAGAAAAGGTCATTTTTTCTCGGTCCCTTTAAGAGGTAGGAGTTAAACAAGCTTAGGTCTGCGGTGCCCAGGGGGGACCCCATCCAGCCCGCACTGAGTTTCATTCCTACCACCTTAGGAAAAAAAGTCATTATTTTGAGGCTTAGAAGTCATTTCTGCAATTCCCATAGAAAATCAACGGCGTCTCTATTCAATTGTGTGGAGCGCATATCAGGTGGGTTTTCTCTGCCGGCTTAAGAGATACACGTGAAACTAAAGCCGATCCTGGGTGCCTAGGGTGCCTGTCATCCAATCCGCACTGAATTTCATTTCTAGCACATAGCCAAAAAATCGCCCCATTGACTTACATTGGAGTGCAGAAAAGGTCATTTTTTCTCGGTCCCTTTAAGAGGTAGGAGTTAAACAAGCTTAGGTCTGCGGTGCCCAGGGGGGACCCCATCCAGCCCGCACTGAGTTTCATTCCTACCACCTTAGGAAAAAAAGTCATTATTTTGAGGCTTAGAAGTCATTTCTGCAATTCCCATAGAAAATCAACGGCGTCTCTATTCAATTGTGTGGAGCGCATATCAGGTGGGTTTTCTCTGCCGGCTTAAGAGATACACGTGAAACTAAAGCCGATCCTGGGTGCCTAGGGTGCCTGTCATCCAATCCGCACTGAATTTCATTTCTAGCACATAGCCAAAAAATCGCCCCATTGACTTACATTGGAGTGCAGAAAAGGTCATTTTTTCTCGGTCCCTTTAAGAGGTAGGAGTTAAACAAGCTTAGGTCTGCGGTGCCCAGGGGGGACCCCATCCAGCCCGCACTGAGTTTCATTCCTACCACCTTAGGAAAAAAAGTCATTATTTTGAGGCTTAGAAGTCATTTCTGCAATTCCCATAGAAAATCAACGGCGTCTCTATTCAATTGTGTGGAGCGCATATCAGGTGGGTTTTCTCTGCCGGCTTAAGAGATACACGTGAAACTAAAGCCGATCCTGGGTGCCTAGGGTGCCTGTCATCCAATCCGCACTGAATTTCATTTCTAGCACATAGCCAAAAAATCGCCCCATTGACTTACATTGGAGTGCAGAAAAGGTCATTTTTTCTCGGTCCCTTTAAGAGGTAGGAGTTAAACAAGCTTAGGTCTGCGGTGCCCAGGGGGGACCCCATCCAGCCCGCACTGAGTTTCATTCCTACCACCTTAGGAAAAAAAGTCATTATTTTGAGGCTTAGAAGTCATTTCTGCAATTCCCATAGAAAATCAACGGCGTCTCTATTCAATTGTGTGGAGCGCATATAAGGTGGGTTTTCTCTGCCGGCTTAAGAGATACACGTGAAACTAAAGCCGATCCTGGGTGCCTAGGGTGCCTGTCATCCAATCCGCACTGAATTTCATTTCTAGCACATAGCCAAAAAATCGCCCCATTGACTTACATTGGAGTGCAGAAAAGGTCATTTTTTCTCGGTCCCTTTAAGAGGTAGGAGTTAAACAAGCTTAGGTCTGCGGTGCCCAGGGGGGACCCCATCCAGCCCGCACTGAGTTTCATTCCTACCACCTTAGGAAAAAAAGTCATTATTTTGAGGCTTAGAAGTCATTTCTGCAATTCCCATAGAAAATCAACGGCGTCTCTATTCAATTCTGTGGAGCGCATATCAGGTGGGTTTTCTCTGCCGGCTTAAGAGATACACGTGAAACTAAAGCCGATCCTGGGTGCCTAGGGTGCCTGTCATCCAATCCGCACTGAATTTCATTTCTAGCACATAGCCAAAAAATCGCCCCATTGACTTACATTGGAGTGCAGAAAAGGTCATTTTTTCTCGGTCCCTTTAAGAGGTAGGAGTTAAACAAGCTTAGGTCTGCGGTGCCCAGGGGGGACCCCATCCAGCCCGCACTGAGTTTCATTCCTACCACCTTAGGAAAAAAAGTCATTATTTTGAGGCTTAGAAGTCATTTCTGCAATTCCCATAGAAAATCAACGGCGTCTCTATTCAATTGTGTGGAGCGCATATCAGGTGGGTTTTCTCTGCCGGCTTAAGAGATACACGTGAAACTAAAGCCGATCCTGGGTGCCTAGGGTGCCTGTCATCCAATCCGCACTGAATTTCATTTCTAGCACATAGCCAAAAAATCGCCCCATTGACTTACATTGGAGTGCAGAAAAGGTCATTTTTTCTCGGTCCCTTTAAGAGGTAGGAGTTAAACAAGCTTAGGTCTGCGGTGCCCAGGGGGGACCCCATCCAGCCCACACTGAGTTTCATTCCTACCACCTTAGGAAAAAAAGTCATTATTTTGAGGCTTAGAAGTCATTTCTGCAATTCCCATAGAAAATCAATGGCGTCTCTATTCAATTGTGTGGAGCGCATATCAGGTGGATTTTCTCTGCCGCCTTAAGAGATACACGTGAAACTAAAGCCGATCCTGGGTGCCTAGGGTGCCTGTCATCCAATCCGCACTGAATTTCATTTCTAGCACATAGCCAAAAAATAGCCCCATTGACTTACATTGGAGTGCAGAAAAGGTCATTTTTTCTCGGTCCCTTTAAGAGGTAGGAGTTAAACAAGCTTAGGTCTGCGGTGCCCAGGGGGGACCCCATCCAGCCCACACTGAGTTTCATTCCTACCACCTTAGGAAAAAAAGTCATTATTTTGAGGCTTAGAAGTCATTTCTGCAATTCCCATAGAAAATCAATGGCGTCTCTATTCAATTGTGTGGAGCGCATATCAGGTGGGTTTTCTCTGCCGGCTTAAGAGATACACATGAAACTAAAGCCGATCCTGGGTGCCTAGGGTGCCTGTCATCCAATCCGCACTGAATTTCATTTCTAGCACATAGCCAAAAAATCGCCCCATTGACTTACATTGGAGTGCAGAAAAGGTCATTTTTTCTCGGTCCCTTTAAGAGGTAGGAGTTAAACAAGCTTAGGTCTGCGGTGCCCAGGGGGGACCCCATCCAGCCCGCACTGAGTTTCATTCCTACCACCTTAGGAAAAAAAGTCATTATTTTGAGGCTTAGAAGTCATTTTTGCAATTCCCATAGAAAATCAATGGCGTCTCTATTCAATTGTGTGGAGCGCATATCAGGTGGATTTTCTCTGCCGGCTTAAGAGATACACGTGAAACTAAAGCCGATCCTGGGTGCCTAGGGTGCCTGTCATCCAATCCGCACTGAATTTCATTTCTAGCACATAGCCAAAAAATCGCCCCATTGACTTACCTTGGAGTGCAGAAAAGGTCATTTTTTCTCGGTCCCTTTAAGAGGTAGGAGTTAAACAAGCTTAGGTCTGCGGTGCCCAGGGGGGACCCCATCCAGCCCGCACTGAGTTTCATTCCTACCACCTTAGGAAAAAAAGTCATTATTTTGAGGCTTAGAAGTCATTTCTGCAATTCCCATAGAAAATCAACGGCGTCTCTAATTCAATTGTGTGGAGCGCATATCAGGTGGGTTTTCTCTGCCGGCTTAAGAGATACACGTGAAACTAAAGCCGATCCTGGGTGCCTAGGGTGCCTGTCATCCAATCCGCACTGAATTTCATTTCTAGCACATAGCCAAAAAATCGCCCCATTGACTTACATTGGAGTGCAGAAAAGGTCATTTTTTCTCGGTCCCTTTAAGAGGTAGGAGTTAAACAAGCTTAGGTCTGCGGTGCCCAGGGGGGACCCCATCCAGCCCACACTGAGTTTCATTCCTACCACCTTAGGAAAAAAAGTCATTATTTTGAGGCTTAGAAGTCATTTCTGCAATTCCCATAGAAAATCAACGGCGTCTCTATTCAATTGTGTGGAGCGCATATCAGGTGGGTTTTCTCTGCCGGCTTAAGAGATACACGTGAAACTAAAGCCGATCCTGGGTGCCTAGGGTGCCTGTCATCCAATCCGCACTGCATTTCATTTCTAGCACATAGCCAAAAAATCGCCCCATTGACTTACATTGGAGTGCAGAAAAGGTCATTTTTTCTCGGTCCCTTTAAGAGGTAGGAGTTAAACAAGCTTAGGTCTGCGGTGCCCAGGGGGGACCCCATCCAGCCCGCACTGATTTTCATTCCTACCACCTTAGGAAAAAAAGTCATTATTTTGAGGCTTAGAAGTCATTTCTGCAATTCCCATAGAAAATCAACGGCGTCTCTATTCAATTGTGTGGAGCGCATATCAGGTGGGTTTTCTCTGCCGGCTTAAGAGATACACGTGAAACTAAAGCCGATCCTGGGTGCCTAGGGTGCCTGTCATCCAATCCGCACTGCATTTCATTTCTAGCACATAGCCAAAAAATCGCCCCATTGACTTACATTGGAGTGCAGAAAAGGTCATTTTTTCTCGGTCCCTTTAAGAGGTAGGAGTTAAACAAGCTTAGGTCTGCGGTGCCCAGGGGGGACCCCATCCAGCCCGCACTGATTTTCATTCCTACCACCTTAGGAAAAAAAGTCATTATTTTGAGGCTTAGAAGTCATTTCTGCAATTCCCATAGAAAATCAACGGCGTCTCTAATTCAATTGTGTGGAGCGCATATCAGGTGGGTTTTCTCTGCCGGCTTAAGAGATACACGTGAAACTAAAGCCGATCCTGTGTGCCTAGGGTGCCTGTCATCCAATCCGCACTGAATTTCATTTCTAGCACATAGCCAAAAAATCGCCCCATTGACTTACATTGGAGTGCAGAAAAGGTCATTTTTTTCTCGGTCCCTTTAAGAGGTAGGAGTTAAACAAGCTTAGGTCTGCGGTGCCCAGGGGGGACCCCATCCAGCCCACACTGAGTTTCATTCCTACCACCTTAGGAAAAAAAGTCATTATTTTGAGGCTTAGAAGACATTTCTGCAATTCCCATAGAAAATCAATGGCGTCTCTATTCAATTGTGTGGAGCGCATATCAGGTGGATTTTCTCTGCCGGCTTAAGAGATACACGTGAAAATAAAGCCGATCCTGGGTGCCTAGGGTGCCTGTCATCCAATCCGCACTGAATTTCATTTCTAGCACATAGCCAAAAAATCGCCCCATTGACTTACATTGGAGTGCAGAAAATGTCAATTTTTCTCGGTCCCTTTAAGAGGTAGGAGTTAAACAAGCTTAGGTCTGCGGTGCCCAGGGGGGACCCCATCCAGCCCACACTGAGTTTCATTCCTACCACCTTAGGAAAAAAAGTCATTATTTTGAGGCTTAGAAGTCATTTCTGCAATTCCCATAGAAAATCAATGGCGTCTCTATTCAATTGTGTGGAGCGCATATCAGGTGGATTTTCTCTGCCGCCTTAAGAGATACACGTGAAACTAAAGCCGATCCTGGGTGCCTAGGGTGCCTGTCATCCAATCCGCACTGAATTTCATTTCTAGCACATAGCCAAAAAATCGCCCCATTGACTTACATTGGAGTGCAGAAAAGGTCATTTTTTCTCGGTCCCTTTAAGAGGTAGGAGTTAAACAAGCTTAGGTCTGCGGTGCCCAGGGGGGACCCCATCCAGCCCACACTGAGTTTCATTCCTACCACCTTAGGAAAAAAAGTCATTATTTTGAGGCTTAGAAGTCATTTCTGCAATTCCCATAGAAAATCAATGGCGTCTCTATTCAATTGTGTGGAGCGCATATCAGGTGGGTTTTCTCTGCCGGCTTAAGAAATACACGTGAAACTAAAGCCGATCCTGGGTGCCTAGGGTGCCTGTCATCCAATCCGCACTGAATTTCATTTCTAGCACATAGCCAAAAAATCGCCCCATTGACTTACATTGGAGTGCAGAAAAGGTCATTTTTTCTCGGTCCCTTTAAGAGATAGGAGTTAAACAAGCTTAGGTCTGCGGTGCCCAGGGGGGACCCCATCCAGCCCACACTGAGTTTCATTCCTACCACCTTAGGAAAAAAAGTCATTAATTTGAGGCTTAGAAGTCATTTCTGCAATTCCCATAGAAAATCAATGGCGTCTCTATTCAATTGTGTGGAGCGCATATCAGGTGGATTTTCTCTGCCGGCTTAAGAGATACACGTGAAACTAAAGCCGATCCTGGGTGCCTAGGGTGCCTGTCATCCAATCCGCACTGAATTTCATTTCTAGCACATAGCCAAAAAATCGCCCCATTGACTTACATTGGAGTGCAGAAAAGGTCATTTTTTCTCGGTCCCTTTAAGAGGTAGGAGTTAAACAAGCTTAGGTCTGCGGTGCCCAGGGGGGACCCCATCCAGCCCGCACTGAGTTTCATTCCTACCACCTTAGGAAAAAAAGTCATTATTTTGAGGCTTAGAAGTCATTTCTGCAATTCCCATAGAAAATCAACGGCGTCTCTAATTCAATTGTGTGGAGCGCATATCAGGTGGGTTTTCTCTGCCGGCTTAAGAGATACACGTGAAACTAAAGCCGATCCTGGGTGCCTAGGGTGCCTGTCATCCAATCCGCACTGAATTTCATTTCTAGCACATAGCCAAAAAATCTCCCCATTGACTTACATTGGAGTGCAGAAAAGGTCATTTTTTCTCGGTCCCTTTAAGAGGTAGGAGTTAAACAAGCTTAGGTCTGCGGTGCCCAGGGGGGACCCCATCCAGCCCACACTGAGTTTCATTCCTACCACCTTAGGAAAAAAAGTCATTATTTTGAGGCTTAGAAGACATTTCTGCAATTCCCATAGAAAATCAATGGCGTCTCTATTCAATTGTGTGGAGCGCATATCAGGTGGATTTTCTCTGCCGGCTTAAGAGATACACGTGAAACTAAAGCCGATCCTGGGTGCCTAGGGTGCCTGTCATCCAATCCGCACTGAATTTCATTTCTAGCACATAGCCAAAAAATCGCCCCATTGACTTACCTTGGAGTGCAGAAAAGGTCATTTTTTCTCGGTCCCTTTAAGAGGTAGGAGTTAAACAAGCTTAGGTCTGCGGTGCCCAGGGGGGACCCCATCCAGCCCGCACTGAGTTTCATTCCTACCACCTTAGGAAAAAAAGTCATTATTTTGAGGCTTAGAAGTCATTTCTGCAATTCCCATAGAAAATCAACGGCGTCTCTAATTCAATTGTGTGGAGCGCATATCAGGTGGGTTTTCTCTGCCGGCTTAAGAGATACACGTGAAACTAAAGCCGATCCTGGGTGCCTAGGGTGCCTGTCATCCAATCCGCACTGAGTTTCATTTCTAGCACATAGCCAAAAAATCGCCCCATTGACTTACATTGGAGTGCAGAAAAGGTCATTTTTTCTCGGTCCCTTTAAGAGGTAGGAGTTAAACAAGCTTAGGTCTGCGGTGCCCAGGGGGGACCCCATCCAGCCCACACTGAGTTTCATTCCTACCACCTTAGGAAAAAAAGTCATTAATTTGAGGCTTAGAAGTCATTTCTGCAATTCCCATAGAGAATCAATGGCGTCTCTATTCAATTGTGTGGAGCGCATATCAGGTGGATTTTCTCTGCCGGCTTAAGAGATACACGTGAAACTAAAGCCGATCCTGGGTGCCTAGGGTGCCTGTCATCCAATCCGCACTGAATTTCATTTCTAGCACATAGCCAAAAAATCGCCCCATTGACTTACATTGGAGTGCAGAAAAGGTCATTTTTTCTCGGTCCCTTTAAGAGGTAGGAGTTAAACAAGCTTAGGTCTGCGGTGCCCAGGGGGGACCCCCTCCAGCCCGCACTGAGTTTCATTCCTACCACCTTAGGAAAAAAAGTCATTATTTTGAGGCTTAGAAGTCATTTCTGCAATTCCCATAGAAAATCAACGGCGTCTCTAATTCAATTGTGTGGAGCGCATATCAGGTGGGTTTTCTCTGCCGGCTTAAGAGATACACGTGAAACTAAAGCCGATCCTGGGTGCCTAGGGTGCCTGTCATCCAATCCGCACTGAATTTCATTTCTAGCACATAGCCAAAAAATCGCCCCATTGACTTACATTGGAGTGCAGAAAAGGTCATTTTTTCTCGGTCCCTTTAAGAGGTAGGAGTTAAACAAGCTTAGGTCTGCGGTGCCCAGGGGGGACCCCATCCAGCCCACACTGAGTTTCATTCCTACCACCTTAGGAAAAAAAGTCATTATTTTGAGGCTTAGAAGTCATTTCTGCAATTCCCATAGAAAATCAACGGCGTCTCTAATTCAATTGTGTGGAGCGCATATCAGGTGGGTTTTCTCTGCCGGCTTAAGAGATACACGTGAAACTAAAGCCGATCCTGGGTGCCTAGGGTGCCTGTCATCCAATCCGCACTGAATTTCATTTCTAGCACATAGCCAAAAAATCGCCCCATTGACTTACATTGGAGTGCAGAAAAGGTCATTTTTTCTCGGTCCCTTTAAGAGGTAGGAGTTAAACAAGCTTAGGTCTGCGGTGCCCAGGGGGGACCCCATTCAGCCCGCACTGAGTTTCATTCCTACCACCTTAGGAAAAAAAGTCATTATTTTGAGGCTTAGAAGTCATTTCTGCAATTCCCATAGAAAATCAACGGCGTCTCTAATTCAATTGTGTGGAGCGCATATCAGGTGGGTTTTCTCTGCCGGCTTAAGAGATACACGTGAAACTAAAGCCGATCCTGGGTGCCTAGGGTGCCTGTCATCCAATCCGCACTGAATTTCATTTCTAGCACATAGCCAAAAAATCGCCCCATTGACTTACATTGGAGTGCAGAAAAGGTCATTTTTTCTCGATCCCTTTAAGAGGTAGGAGTTAAACAAGCTTAGGTCTGCGGTGCCCAGGGGGGACCCCAATGAGCCCGCACTGAGTTTCATTCCTACCACCTTAGGAAAAAAAGTCATTATTTTGAGGCTTAGAAGTCATTTCTGCAATTCCCATAGAAAATCAACGGCGTCTCTATTCATTTGTGTGGAGCGCATATCAGGTGGGTTTTCTCTGCCGGCTTAAGAGATACACATGAAACTAAAGCCGATCCTGGGTGCCTAGGGTGCCTGTCATCCAATCCGCACTGAATTTCATTTCTAGCACATAGCCAAAAAAACGCCCCATTGACTTACATTGGAGTGCAGAAAAGGTCATTTTTTCTCGGTCCCTTTAAGAGGTAGGAGTTAAACAAGCTTAGGTCTGCGGTGCCCAGGGGGGACCCCATTCAGCCCGCACTGAGTTTCATTCCTACCACCTCAGGAAAAAACGTCATTATTTTGAGGCTTAGAAGTCATTTCTGCAATTCCCATAGAAAATCAACGGCGTCTCTATTCAATTGTGTGGAGCGCATATCAGGTGGGTTTTCTCTGCCGGCTTAAGAGATACACGTGAAACTAAAGCCGATCCTGGGTGCCTAGGATGCCTGTCATCCAATCCGCACTGCATTTCATTTCTAGCACATAGCCAAAAAATCGCCCCATTGACTTACATTGGAGTGCAGAAAAGGTCATTTTTTCTCGGTCCCTTTAAGAGGTAGGAGTTAAACAAGCTTAGGTCTGCGGTGCCCAGGGGGGACCCCATCCAGCCCGCACTGAGTTTCATTCCTACCACCTTAGGAAAAAAAGTCATTATTTTGAGGCTTAGAAGTCATTTCTGCAATTCCCATAGAAAATCAGCGGCGTCTCTAATTCAATTGTGTGGAGCGCATATCAGGTGGGTTTTCTCTGCCGGCTTAAGAGATACACGTGAAACTAAAGCCGATCCTGGGTGCCTAGGGTGCCTGTCATCCAATCCGCACTGCATTTCATTTCTAGCACATAGCCAAAAAATCGCCCCATTGACTTACATTGGAGTGCAGAAAAGGTCATTTTTTCTCGGTCCCTTTAAGAGGTAGGAGTTAAACAAGCTTAGGTCTGCGGTGCCCAGGGGGGACCCCATCCAGCCCGCACTGAGTTTCATTCCTACCACCTTAGGAAAAAAAGTCATTATTTTGAGGCTTAGAAGTCATTTCTGCAATTCCCATAGAAAATCAACGGCGTCTCTATTCAATTGTGTGGAGCGCATATCAGGTGGGTTTTCTCTGCCGGCTTAAGAGATACACGTGAAACTAAAGCCGATCCTGGGTGCCTAGGGTGCCTGTCATCCAATCCGCACTGCATTTCATTTCTAGCACATAGCCAAAAAATCGCCCCATTGACTTACATTGGAGTGCAGAAAAGGTCATTTTTTCTCGGTCCCTTTAAGAGGTAGGAGTTAAACAAGCTTAGGTCTGCGGTGCCCAGGGGGGACCCCATCCAGCCCGCACTGAGTTTCATTCCTACCACCTTAGGAAAAAAAGTCATTATTTTGAGGCTTAGAAGTCATTTCTGCAATTCCCATAGAAAATCAACGGCGTCTCTAATTCAATTGTGTGGAGCGCATATCAGGTGGGTTTTCTCTGCCGGCTTAAGAGATACACGTGAAACTAAAGCCGATCCTGGGTGCCTAGGGTGCCTGTCATCCAATCCGCACTGCATTTCATTTCTAGCACATAGCCAAAAAATCGCCCCATTGACTTACATTGGAGTGCAGAAAAGGTCATTTTTTCTCGGTCCCTTTAAGAGGTAGGAGTTAAACAAGCTTAGGTCTGCGGTGCCCAGGGGGGACCCCATCCAGCCCGCACTGAGTTTCATTCCTACCACCTTAGGAAAAAAAGTCATTATTTTGAGGCTTAGAAGTCATTTCTGCAATTCCCATAGAAAATCAACGGCGTCTCTAATTCAATTGTGTGGAGCGCATATCAGGTGGGTTTTCTCTGCCGGCTTAAGAGATACACGTGAAACTAAAGCCGATCCTGGGTGCCTAGGGTGCCTGTCATCCAATCCGCACTGAATTTCATTTCTAGCACATAGCCAAAAAATCGCCCCATTGACTTACATTGGAGTGCAGAAAAGGTCATTTTTTCTCGGTCCCTTTAAGAGGTAGGAGTTAAACAAGCTTAGGTCTGCGGTGCCCAGGGGGGACCCCATCCAGCCCACACTGAGTTTCATTCCTACCACCTTAGGAAAAAAAGTCATTATTTTGAGGCTTAGAAGTCATTTCTGCAATTCCCATAGAAAATCAACGGCGTCTCTAATTCAATTGTGTGGAGCACATATCAGGTGGGTTTTCTCTGCCGGCTTAAGAGATACACGTGAAACTAAAGCCGATCCTGGGTGCCTAGGGTGCCTGTCATCCAATCCGCACTGCATTTCATTTCTAGCACATAGCCAAAAAATCGCCCCATTGACTTACATTGGAGTGCAGAAAAGGTCATTTTTTTCTCGGTCCCTTTAAGAGGTAGGAGTTAAACAAGCTTAGGTCTGCGGTGCCCAGGGGGGACCCCATCCAGCCCGCACTGAGTTTCATTCCTACCACCTTAGGAAAAAAAGTCATTATTTTGAGGCTTAGAAGTCATTTCTGCAATTCCCATAGAAAATCAACGGCGTCTCTATTCATTTGTGTGGAGCGCATATCAGGTGGGTTTTCTCTGCCGGCTTAAGAGATACACATGAAACTAAAGCCGATCCTGGGTGCCTAGGGTGCCTGTCATCCAATCCGCACTGAATTTCATTTCTAGCACATAGCCAAAAAAACGCCCCATTGACTTACATTGGAGTGCAGAAAAGGTCATTTTTTCTCGGTCCCTTTAAGAGGTAGGAGTTAGGAGGGCGTGTCCTAGCTGCCGAGGCGGATGGAAGCATAGGAGCCGTGCTCCGTCCTCAACTCCCGACAATAGAGCGACAGAGACCGCACTACCGGACAAAAAGTGGCCAGCCTGAGTGCCGGGACACCCGAGACCACACCGGAGATGTCTAAAAGGGCGAAAGGAGAGCCGAAACCGGTGAAATTAACAGCTTATTTCCCGGCCGCGGGTTTCCAAGATGGCGCCGGCGCGTCCAGGAAGCTCAGCTACGCAGCTGCAGCCTCCAGCAGCCGAGAGGGAGACATGGCAGGAGGAGGTGAGAGGGTCCCTACAGAGAATAGGTTCTCCCCCTTGACCCAGACATTAGAGGAAGAGGGTAACCGGGACCAGGAGATGGACTTGGAGGCCGTGCATAGCAACCCACAGCAAAGTAAGGGGGATGCTTGTAGCAACCACAGCGGCTCTCCCCCTCCCTCCCTCCCAGACCTCAGCTCCACACAGCGTGAATGCGAGGCCGGCAGCAGTAAGGAAATCATGCCGGAACATGATTCCAGTGACTGTTTCCAACATTTTCCCAAAGATGACTCCCCAACTACTAACGCCACTCTAAACCTGATGATTACAGCATTGAGAGACTCGCTCAAGCAGACTATACATGCGGCTGTTAACCCAGTAGCTATTACAGTACAACAGCTAGAACACAGAATGTCCAATGCTGATTCCAAATTGGAAGAAATGGTGAGTGCACACAACATCTTGGTTGACTCACACTCGGAATTGAAAGAGGAAATACAGTATCTAAAGGATAAAGTCAATGACTTAGAGGACCGGTCCCGCCGGAATAACCTTAAATTCCGCGGAATTCCAGAGTCCATTTCTCCGCCAGAACTGTCACACTTCGTGCAAAAGTTCATTAAAGATCTATTGCCAGACTGCCCCAATAGGGAACTGACAGTGGATAGAGCACACAGAGTCCCGAGACCTCGCCATCTGCCATCTGATACTCCAAGGGACACATTGGCACGTATACATTTCTATCATGTTAAGGAGGCCTTCATGCAGGTGACTAGAAACAAGGACTCTATCCCTGACAAATACAAGGATGTATCTGTATATTCTGACTTATCAGCCGCCACCCTGCAGTGGAGACGCTCGCTGGCACCAGTCACCATTGCCCTACGTGAGGCGCAGGTATCATACAAATGGGGGTATCCTAACAAGTTGCTGATTGCGAGGAATGGCGAGACCTCAGTTGTTAAATCCCTAGAAGATGGGTCTAACTTGCTGAATACTTGGAACATTTCAATAGCGGAACTTTCTCCTGCTCCTAACCCACAGAGAGTTCGTCCCGAATGGCAACAGGCCTTACCACAGCGCCGCGGTCGAGGACGCGGAAAATTCCGTTGAGGACACACAGGATTCACGGCACTTTTGCTCCCTACAGAGCCTTTGTTAATAACCTATTTTCTTTCTTAGCTTCTAATATCCACTCCTTGGCTAAAGGAAGACTCTGTGCCCACTGACTTTCGGGTTCTTTTTTCAGTGCTTATTTTTCCCGAAAAGTCTTGTTTTTTCTATGTGCCATGACATGGCACCATATTTGTTGTTCTCCTGTTTTTTGACTTTTTTAGTCAAAACTTACCGTCCACAGGCCAATGTTGGCCTGCGACTACTAGCTCCATATGCTAGTGCTCTAATTGTTGCATTTAATGTGTTTGTCTCCCTCTTTGTTCCTTTTTTTTGTGTATATGCAGGTACCTCATTTCTAACTGCTGCTGCCCGGGGTCATGGCCGTGATGGGAAACTACCTTCACTTCGCCTCTCAACTATATGGTTATGTAAGCTATTGTTACGCACCACACTGATGCATACACCATGGTTTTCAAGATAGCATCCTATAATGTTAGAGGCCTGAACACTCCTCATAGACGCTCTCTGTTTTGGTCTGAGGTGAAAAACTTGAAATGTGATATAGTCTGCGTTCAGGAATCTCATATTATAGAAGCTGATGTGCATAGGATCAAGCATCCCTCCTTCCCTACTATTCACCACTCCCACTATACTAGTAAGCGGAGAGGGGTTTTTATAGCTTTCAAGAACACGCTGGCTGTACAGATACACAATACTCTATCAGACCCCAATGGCAGGTATCTAATACTCGTATGTACGATTAACAACCTAGACATCACCCTGTGCTCCTTGTATGCCCCAAATGAAGGCCAACTTGACTTTGCCCACAAGGTCCACCGCCTAGTCAATAAACATAAAAAAGGGCATGTGCTAATGTGCGGAGACTTTAACTTAGTCCCAGACATCACCAGAGACACCACACATAAATCACCCAGAAACCGCCCCTCATTAGACCAATTTATCCACCAGGCTGAGCTGTATGATGTGTGGCGTGCGCAACACAGCGCTGAATATGATTACTCATATTACTCCCCCTCCGCGAACACATACTCCAGAATAGACCTGGCCTTGGTAGATTTCCAATTGTTGTTGCGGTCTGAAGCGACAACGATAGAAACCAGGACCTGGTCAGACCATTGCCCTATAACAATCTCTATCAGAGAACTACACAACAGCCCTCAAACCTACTTATGGCGTTGTAATTCGCATATAATATCTCACTCTGAACACGGCCAAACGGTTCGCGACGCGTTAACCAATTATTTTAAAGAGAATGACATTGATAATATCAATATTAACGCCCTATGGAATGCCCACAAAGCAGTCATAAGGGGAACGTGCATGAAACTGGGCCACCAAATTAAAAAGGCCAGAATGGCGGCCATTAAAAAATTGCTAGAGGAAATCAAATCCCTAGAAACACGACATAAATCCCACCAATCCCCCTCCCTGTTGTCCAGCATAGTTACAGCTAGAAACCAATTACGCCTCTTGCTCCTTCACGATTATGAGAGGAAGCTTGCTAAGACGAAATCCCTTTATTATGCTGAAGGGGACAAAGCCGGGAAAACATTGGCAGCGAAGCTCAAAGCGCAGCACGTTAAAACACGCATAGCCCACATTATAGATGAGATTTCGAATGGCAAACTAACAGACCCCCGTGACATAGCAGGAGAGTTCCAAAAGTACTATTCCAAACTGTACAACTTGAAAGATGACCCTCTCACCCCTCAACCCTGCCAATCAGAGATTGATTCCTTCCTTGACAAGCTTAACCTTCCTACACTATCCCCTATCCAATTAGAATCCTTAAATTCTCCTTTTACGGTCCAGGAAATCTTGGAGCAAATCAAAACATTACCTATTGGAAAGTCTCCCGGCCCAGATGGTCTGACTAATCATTATTATAGATTATACGCCGACATCCTAAGCCCCTACCTTCTGAAATTTTTCAATAATGCCCAATCCACCAGCTCATTTCCCGAAGAAAATCAATCCGCACTGATTGTGACCCTACCCAAACCAGGGAAAACCCCAGATAAACCAGCTAATTTTAGACCTATATCCTTATTAAACTCCGACTTAAAATTGTACGCCAAATTATTAGCCTCCAGAATAGCTGATGTCCTTCCTTCCATTGTAGCCCCAGACCAAACTGGATTTATGAAAGGACGCCAAGCGTTCGACAACACACGTCGGGTAATAAATATTTTTCATCATATCAATACAACAAAAACCCCAGCCCTGGCAGTGTCTTTGGACGCCGAGAAGGCGTTCGATAGGATTTCCTGGTCTTACGCCTTCTCGGCCCTCCACAAATTCGGCTTTTCAGGCCCTATACTAAATAGCATTAAGGCCCTTTATTCAGCACCCTCTGCTCGTGTGTTTACGAATGGGGTCTTGTCCGACCCATTGAAAATTACAAACGGCACCAGACAGGGATGCCCTCTATCTCCTCTGGTGTTCGTAGCGTCCATAGAACCCCTTGCCCACACTTTTAGGGCTGCTTCTAATGTCCAGGGGATTAGAATTGGCAAGGATATACACAAAGTCTCGCTTTACGCGGACGATGTTATTTTGACTGTAAGCAACCCGTGCACATCTCTGCCAGGGGCCCTACACATCCTGGATGTGTTTGGCAAGGTCTCATATTACAAATTGAACCAGAATAAGTCGGAAGCCTTGCCGTTTCACTTACCTGAGAAAGTAGTAGCAGACCTAAAGAGAAACTATAGCCTAGACTGGAAGCCACATTCCCTAAAATACTTAGGTGCACATATGACAACAAATTCATCGACCCTGTATCAAGCTAACTATCCTCCCCTCCTAAAAGAGATACAAACTGAAGCGGATAGACTAACTAAACTAGATATCTCCTG
This sequence comes from Dendropsophus ebraccatus, assembly GCF_027789765.1. Classification (NCBI taxonomy): domain Eukaryota; kingdom Metazoa; phylum Chordata; class Amphibia; order Anura; family Hylidae; genus Dendropsophus; species Dendropsophus ebraccatus. Next base: position 109,253 of record NW_027210020.1, read on the forward strand.
GATGGGTAGAGTGGCGTCCTTTAAGATGCTACTCCTCCCAAGACTCATGTACATGTTTCGCGTTTTACCAATAATAGTCCCACCACAATTCTTCCAGAGGGTTCGCTCTCTGATCACGAGGTTCATTTGGCAGGGGAAAAAACCCCGTATAGCCTACCAAATTCTCATAAAACCGCCCCTGCTGGGCGGCTTGGGAGTCCCAGATATATATTATTATTATCAGGCCACGATCCTTTCACAGCTCAAGGATTGGTGGGAGACTCCCACGCCTTGCAAGCCTTGGGCCCAGATTGAGCGAACTCTCTGCAATGGATACCTCCCAGGCCTCTTATACTCTCACATATGGTTACGTAATCCCAAGCATACGTCTCTTTCCACACCCATGATAGCGAGCCTCAAGCTCTGGCGCAAAGCCCACTCCCTGCGCGGCTCACCTTCCCCAATAACGAGGATGTCCATACCCCTCTCCGCCTTATCTGGAGCTCTGCCCGGATCCTCTCTTGGACCCCTGCAGCTATGGATGGCGAGGGGCCTCTATAGAGTTAAAGATATGTATAGAGAAGGTGACATATGCGACTTCCAATCTCTCAGGAGAACCTATAATGTTCCCAAAAAGGACTTCTTTCTTTACTTGCAAATTAGAAACTGTTTATCCAATGCCCCTAGTCCTACTCCTGTCTGGTGCAGCGAGATCCATAACACTCTCGCAGGCCAATTGAGAGGACTACGGCCCATATATAACATCTTGGGTGACTTTTTTGAATTCGCAAAGCCCCCTGCCTTGGTTAGGTGGGAATCTTCTTTGGGAAGATCCTTCTCTACTGAGGAATGGCTTCAGGCCTTCAGATGGTCCCTTAAATCCACCCTAGCCGTGCCTCACAGGGAGAATGTCCTGAAGACCAGGCTACACTGGTATTTCACTCCACAAAAACTACACTGTATCTACCCTTCATTGTCCCCCTTGTGCTGGCGAAATTGTGGAAACGTTGGTTCTTTATTCCATATCCTATGGGAATGTTCATGTCTTAGCACGTACTGGTCAACAGTGAATGATTTGTTGTCCACTGTCTTAGGAACACAACACGCAATTTCCCCAGCTCAAGCAATGCTACTCCTGGATCTTCATGAAGTTCCTTCCGCCAACAGAATCCTATTTTGCAAGATTACCAATGTTGCTAGAATAGTCATAACGCGACACTGGAAGTCGCCTACTACCCCCACCATACAAGAAGTTATAGATAGCGTTAATCACTGTTATTCCATGGAGAAATTAATCTCCTTTTCTAGAGACACATCTAAATCCTTTCAAGATATCTGGGACCTATGGATTAAGAGTAACTATTGTATACCATGAATCTTGTAGGCCTGGAGGTGAATACGCGTAACCGCCATATACGCTCAGAATGGCCATGACCCCTGGAACCACTATGACCCCGGTTATCCCCTGTTATCCCCTATTGTCTTCTGCGACTATGATTGGAGGTGTTATATACCTGCGTGATGTGTCTTTTCCTTTGTTGATTTATGTTGTTTATAGTTATATGTTTCTTTGTACCATGATCTATTCTGGACTTGCCGGGGGGCTACCTCACAGACTCTCTCAATAATGTTTTCTCGGCTACCTTCCCGCTCCGTGGAGATACACCCCCCTTAGACGTCACTGTAAAATATACTAACATCACTAGTCTCTAACTAACATAGTATAACCATGTCAATCTAAAGCATAAGACATAGTTTAAAATTATAATTGATAGTATAAGGTTCGAACCACTGTACAGCCATCTTGTCTCAGGGAGTTAGTTCTGAGAATAACTTGTTTACTGCATTGCGGTAACATATGCTAGCATCAGTCATATAGATATATATACATTTGTAGGGAGAAGCAGAAGTATATTCTGGGATGTCACGTAACTCTTTAGAAGTCACCATATTAGTTGAGGCTCAGAGACGGGAGGTGGGGGTTTCAGCTATATAAGCAGGAAATATAGGATAAGATGGAAGAAGGAGGAGACCCTGGATATGCTATCCCATCTGCACACCAGGCTTGTGAGACCTCTCCCAGGAACATCTAGCACTTGACACATGAACTGAAAGACATTCTTCAACTCCAGATAATGGACTCTGCTTGAAACAACAACCTTTGTAAGATAACTTATTATTCTTATCTGTACCTGAAACTTTTGTATGCTCATTATTTTTGTTCATTAAATCATTGCTCCTATCTTTTGAGAAAGAGCACATGGACTAAGCTTGTCATCTTCTTTACAACTGCTGTGTAAAAGGATACGTGAGTGGCCCAAATTCTAACATAATTGGCGAGCAGCCAGACTTTTTCTGTTTTTAACTGGAGCTCTTCTCTCCCTCGCTGAGGGGGCTGCGTTTGACATTTTGATTGATTGCGAGCTTCAAGAAGAGAAGTAAAGAAAAACAAAGCCTGGAAACACGTACTTTCCACTTCTGGACAACAGCACAGGACTGCACCACACATCCCAGAAAGCCTCTGGAGCATCGGTGAGGAACAACAGCCAGTCCATACCAGAGGGGGCAAGCGGAAGCAAGAAGTTGTAAGTATGGATTTCATTGAAACTTTTGCCAGCAAATCAGATATAGAATATGCCTGTAGTGATAGTACTATGACTAATGCACAGTTGTGGGATAGTTTGTACAGACAATGTGAAAGGGAAAATGTTAAACTAGACAACAAGAAATTGTGTATTAATAGGCTACAGAAGAAGCTTAGAAATGTCTTACAAATGGTAAAAATTTACAATGCTTTACTAATTGAAGATTCACAAACAAGGCAGAGTGTTTGTGTTGTTAACAAGTGCATGAATAATTCTAATGTGTCCGATGATGAAGATTTTATTCAATGCTCAAATTGTTTTATATTGGCTGAACAATTGGAAGCTATGGAGGATGAGATTGAAAATAAATCAAAATTGCTATCTCAGATGCGTTGTGAAAATAAGAGAATCTCCGCTGTTAGGAGAACTAGACGACCTGTCATCGCTACCCCTAATGTAACAAGCTCGAGTGACGCGTTCTTTGAGGATAGCGATGATGTAGATATACAGCGCAGAAATTTGTTAGACCAGTCTACTCAGTTGCATTTACAAATAAATGAACAACTGAGGAAAATTGTCAAAGACATGCCCTCTTATAATGATAAGATGGATGCCTTTCACAATATGGATGTATTTGAATCAAATACAGATAGGTTCCAATTGTCAAATGAGCAAAAGAATAAAATTTTCAGGATATGGTTACCATCACATATGGCTAGAAGATTAGAAGAGACACCCAGAGAGGAAACATTCGGGGTACAGGTACACAGCACTGAGGTAGATCGCTTAAGACAGCTAGTGTGGTTTACAACTGGGGATCCCACTCCCTCAATAGAATGGATGGACATCTTGAAAGTAACTATTCAAGATGATCCATTTGCCTTTCTCTTGAAATTCGAAAAAGCTTATCGAATGGTCATGAGAATAGAAGAGGGGGAGGAGCCAGATTCTATTTGTGAGGAAATTTAAGTATCTGGATCCTGTGTCAAGCCAAATCGCTATGGAAAAACATACTTTGCATGAGGCAGCACTCTTTATTGATCGTATGAGGCGAAGAATGAAGCTGTCTAATGCAAAAGTTAAAATAGCGGTTGTGCATGAAAAAGACCCCGTAAAGCGATCAGAGTCTGAAGGGAAAGTTACTAGTGCAGCACAGAAAGACCTTCCGGCTGGAAAGGTCGATACATCTAAAAAGAAGGGTAATCAGTCTAACGTATCTTGTTATTTTTGTGGGGGACGAGGTCACCTTAAGTGGCAGTGCCGCAAATTTCTGAGAAGTCAGAATTTAGGGAAAGAAAATGGTTTGGTGCCTACAGCTCCAGCCATGGTAGAAAAACCACAGAACACATCTCCCTATGCACCCCTCATTAAACAGATACATGAGTTAGCTAAACATGATTTTGCAGGAGGTAGTGCAACAGGAGACAGGAGATCTGGCAAGGAGAATTTGTCTCCTTCGCTGTGACTGGAAAGGAATGCGGCTCCCAACACACTTAATTACCTAGCTCCAGTTTCTGTTGATGGCTGTGGACGTCCTTATGTTCAAGGATTTCTGCAGGGAAAGGCGATCACATTCCTCATAGACACAGGGGCTCAAATAAGTGTGACTAATCATGACCTAACAATACCACCTAACTCTACTGTATGTTCTATAGTAGGTTTTTCTGGAAAAGGGGGAACTAATGCTACGTTGGTGTCTGGTGTACAATTTGACATACCTGGATTTTTGAGTACTGAAATTGATATTTGGCATTGTCCTGACGCAGAGAACATTATAGGGGCTGACACTATGAAGGAGAGAGGTTGGATCATAGACCTAGGAAATCAGGTGATTTGGCAAGATGCCAGTAACAGAAAGCCAGTTGTTATTGATCCAAATGACTATAGTTCTATAGCAGGTATCAATGTGGTAGAAACAGTGTCTGCTGATCATGTGTGGCCAGATGTTAATGGACCAGTACTTGTTGAATTGGTGCAGAGGTTTCCTTCATTGTGGGCTCAGTTCAGAAATGAGGTGGGGACACTGAAGGACGTTGAAGTAAAAATAGAGGGTGTTGATCCTAAGCCTCAGAAACAGTATAGATTACCTCCAGGTGCAGTGGAACCATTGTCTAAAATTGTCAAAGAATTGCTTCAGCAGGGTGTGGTCCGGAAAGCAAATTCTGTTACTAATCATCCAATTTGGGCAGTCCAAAAACCGGATGGTTCGTACAGAATGTTGCTGGATTTGAGACGATTCAATGCAGTTACTCCTAATGTAGCGCCCATTGTAGCAGAAACGCCTGACATCATGTCCCGCCTAAACGCTAATGCACAATTTTTCTCCGTGATAGACGTTGCAAACGGTTTTTTTTCCATTCCTATAGAAAAATCGAGCCAGTACAAACTAAGTTTTAGTTTTTTGGATGAACAATATGTTTTTTGCAGGTTACCGCAAGGAGCACATTTGTCACCCAGTGTATTTCATCAGGCCTTGGCTAAGGTGTTGTCAAAGTTTTCCAGACCAGATTGTATTTTACAATATGTGGATGACATTCTGTTGGCAACTGAGACTAGAGAGTTACATCTTACTCTACTAGAGGAATTGTTTGAGCTGTTGTTTGAGTCAGGTTTGAAATTAAATCCAAACAAGGTGAAATTGTTGCAGCAGGAAGTTCAGTATTTGGGTGTACTAATTAGTCCTGGCCAAAGGCGTCCCTTGCAGGAAAGAATAACTACTGTAGCTTCATTACCTGTTCCAACCACTTACAAATCTTTGAGACAGTTCCTGGGATTGGTCAATTTTTCCAGAGAGTTCATTGAGGGCTTTGCTGAAAAGGCCAAACCCTTATATGAAGTCCTGAAAGATACTCATGATGACAGTTCATTTGGGCCATGGGGAGAAGAACAGCAGAAGGCGTTTGAACAATTGAAGCTTGATTTGCAAAGGGCACCCGCTCTGGCAACTGTGTATCCATCCAAGCCTTATGCCTTGCAGGTTCATACCTCAGAGACAGCTGTCTCAGCAGTTCTACTGCAACTACAGGGAAAGGAATGGAGAATTGTTGGATATTTTTCCAAACTCCTTTCACCTGTAGAAAAAGGTTTTGAAATCTGTGCAAGACATTTGGTTGGGGTTCACTTTGCAATCAAGGCCACAGAACATATTGTGGGCTTTGGTCAAATAATCTTGCAAACTCCCCATTCCACATTGAAAATGCTTCTTGAGAAAAATGTCCCAGGGGTGTCTCACCAGAGATTTGCACATTGGTTGCTGACTATATCGTCAAAACAGATTGTGGTGGATCATAATGCAAAATATGTACTTCCACAATTGATGCAGTACGAAGGAACATCTCATGAGTGTATTGACTCTTTTCAGGGGGAGTATCCATCTCTTTTCAGAAAGGAAGCAAGTGATGAGGATGAGCCAGTGTTTGTGGATGGCTCCAGATTTTGTGTAAAAGGTCAATACTTTACCGGATATGCCATTTGGTTTCCTAAGAGAAATCAAGAGATTCAATATAGATTGCCAGGACATTACTCAGCACAGAGGGCCGAGATTGAGGCTGTGAAGAAGGTGCTTGAGATTGAAAGAGAAGAAAATCAGGGTCCTTTGGTTATCTATAGTGACAGTTCTTATGTTGTAAGATCATTAACAGACTACTTACCTGTGTGGAAAAGAAGAGGTTTTGTTGATTCATCTAACAAGGTGTTAGTACACAGTGACACTTTACTAACCATTTTTGAGTTTGCTTCTAACCATCCTAATCGTTATGCCATAGTCAAAGTGCCAGGGCATAGCAAAGGAAAAAGTGAGTTAGCGGTGGGAAATGAGAAGGCCGATTCCCTTGCAAAAGAAGCAGCTTTAACGGGAAAAATGGAAGAAGAAACTGAGACAGAACCCAAGGAATTGTTGCCAGTAAAAAAAGACAGTAATGTGCCATCATTCATTGATGAACAAATGAAGGATCCGTTCATTGTTGAGCGGAAAAGTGATTTGGTGGATCCATTTGTTTGTGAAAATGATGTGCTATGTTACAAAATACAGGATGAGTTCTTACCTGTAGTTCCCAAGCATTTACAATCGGAATTCACCCGTTTTAATCATGTTAGCTTAGGTCATGTGGGTCAGCAAAGATTGCTAGAAATCCTCAAAGGAAAGTTTTATTGGGACAAAATGGGGGATACTGTACAAGATGTTGTTCAGTCATGTCTCATCTGTGCTCAAGTAAACCCTAGGCCTAAAGGACAAAAGCCTCCACTACTGAGAGTGCCACCTGCAGATGGTCCGTGGAATGTGTTACAGGTAGACTACATCGGACCTCTATTTTCAGGTAAAAACGGTATGAAATATGCCTTAGTTGTGGTAGACGTGTTTTCTAAATGGGTAGAGATCTTACCTGTCAGACGAGATGATGCGCTTTCTACAGCACGTGCATTAGTAAATCATGTCTTTTGCACGTGGGGGATCCCTAAGCTGTTATCATCTGACAGAGGTAGCCACTTTACAGGTAAAGTGATGCAAGCAGTGTGTTCCATTTTGGGAATACAGCAACAATTTCATGTTCCATATCATCCACAGTCAGCAGGAATAGTAGAACGAATGAATAGGACAATCAAGACTAGAATAGCAAAGATGCTGCTAGACAAAGGAAACACATGGGTAGATGTGATACCTATGGTACTGATGAGCGTCCGAGGAACCAGTTCCTCTAGTACTCAATTTACACCTTTTGAGTTAATGACAGGAAGGAAAATGCCTTTAACTTTTCCTCATGAACCATTTTTGTCAACCCCACAGAAGGATGCAATCGCCAGAACAAAATGGCTACAGATGCTCCAAGACAACTTGAAAACGATCCTCCCACATGCAGCTTCTAAAATGCAGCGTATGGTACCCCCACACTCTTCAAAGTTTGTAAAAGACGCAAAGGTTATGATAAAAACCTTTAGGAAGAGTGGACCCTGGGAAAGTAATTGGGAAGGACCTTTTCAGATCATTGATACATTGGGTCAGGTTATGATTTTGGTAGAAAGAACACCAAACATGACTAAGAATGCACGCAAGCAACAGAAAGTGTGGGTGCATGCTGACCAATGTAAACTGTATAATTCCAAATAATAACATCTTTTGTTTTTCTTTCAGAATAGGAGGTTATCCTAATCATGGAAAAGGATTCCTGGAAGAAAACGTCTATGAGAAAACCTCCAAGATGGATGCAGAACATCTTGCATACAGCTTTATTAATCATAATATATACTCTGAGTGGAGTGTGCGCTGACGGATCACAAAGTGCGACCGAGGTTCAAGCGTCTCAGGAAAATAGAGGTGCTCAGGAAAACCTACCTGGTCAAACTCAAGATGCATCACAGGTTTTAAAAACTGTACCCGAGTCTGGAGAAAGCATTGATGACGTATGGATTGATGATCTTCAAGAAGAAATGTTTGTGGACACTTCCAGAGACATTGGTGGGAAAATTTGCGTTGGGTATGGAGTTCGATGCTGTGTAGAAATATATTTTGCACATAACACTACTATTGACATCGACATGAAAGCAGGACCTAAGAAACGCACATATACACAATTGCAGGGAACATATGTACACAACAGACAACTTGGAAAATGGGAATGCATGCCTAATGAAATGTCATTTTGGTACATAGAGATCCAAGGACATGAGCCAGCCTCATGGACTGGGGATGTCACGAATTTCAAACTAAGCACCAAACAAAGTGGGAAAAACAGGGATGACTTCTCTTATCGATCTCAACTGTTTGCTACTTTTCTGAATCCAAATAGAATAACAAATAAGGACACTGATAAGGATTGGTCAGAAGGATGGGTTTTTCAAGTAGCAAGGGCAAATGTGTATGTACAAGTAAATGTGCAGTTAACAGTAACAAATAATATTGCCCCAGAGATAAGAGTTATTAGTCAGAACACTACTATCCAAGAAGGAATAGATCCCTTGCGGCTTCAGTGTGGTACCAGATTACCTTTACCAATTGATGCTGTCATCAAATGGTCAAGGGAAGGTAAAATCCTAGGGAGTTACACCAATGGATTTCCAGGCCTTCTTCATAAAGGAGAGTACGGAGATGTAAGATGGGCTGGAAATCTGTTCAACTTTTATATTGCTAGTCCTCTTAGGAAGGACTCAGGACAATATGAATGTTGTGTTACCACAGGTAGATCCTATAAAAATTGTAACAGTACCTTTGTTAGGGTTTGGGCTCCTGAGGATAATGCATGTACCAATGTAATGTTTAAACCGTCTGATCCCTTCCAGGTTAACAATTTCCAGACCAAACCTTTATTAAGGAATGGAGTCTTCGTAACCTTAGTATGGACCTTCAACATTACTAACTGGATGATCTCTAGCAGGTTTCCTCAGTGTAAGCCTTATCTCTCTAACTCAGAGATGGGACTTTCACAATGGTTCGGACAAAACTCTCCTAAAACATTAAAGAGTAAAAGAGGGGTGGTGGAAGGAGTCTTGGGAGGTTTTGGAACTTTGGGAAGTTTAGCTAATACTATGGACATAAACACTTTACAGGCAGATTTAAAGACAATTGGTTATCTGGGAAAGAGAGGAGTGCAGGTTCAAAAAGATGTAAACCAATTGTTAGAACACATGGTTATGAGCATTGCTACTGTATTGGGTTCATCAGTATCCCATTTACAGGACGCAACATTAGGGTTAATAGAGAGCCAAGAGGAAACTAAAGTGTCAAGAGCTTGTTTAGAGATCCAAATAGAATATTCTACCAATCTTAAAATGATAGCTCAAGCTATGCAGGGTGGAATAATCCCCCTGGGAGTGTTGAAGAGTTTGCCGGAACAATATGGTTTTGGTCTGGGCCATTTAGATCTATGGATTAATAAATGGGGTGGGTGTGATCAAAATGTTTGTGTAGGAACATCTTTGATTCCTGTAGCAGGTTTAGATCAAGTTTTAGTTCCTGTGGTTTCATTGGGTATACCTGTAAGTTCAAAACAAGTAATTTATTATGAATTACAATATACTGACTTTGCTTTTGATGGAAATAAGTTGGAACAATTGGATATCTCTGCTTGTTTCCATTTCGAGTCAAAGGTAATGTGTCTACCAGGTCAGGATAAGGTTATTTATCATTCTTGTTTTCATAATCATACGGCATGTAAGGCAAGAATAGAGACCGTAGATTCAGGGAAAGATCTCATGACACAGGTAAAGGTGAATAAAATTTGTTTTCAGGTAATGGAAGAACAAATGTTAGCAAGAGCTTTTTATTCTAGTATGTACCAATATAGAGGGCTCTCTAGAAGCAGGTGGTGTGTTACAAACACTGTCAAGACATATGATTTGTGCACCTGTATAAATTGTACGTCAACATTTATTGCTTGAATCTATATATCATATTGATAGTAGGTCATCGCTGTAAAAAACCTAGTAAGGTAAACCTAATAGTAGAAAGCAGTCTATATGCATAGGAAATACATAAAAATCACATATAAATGCCTAACTAGTATAAAGATAAAAATGGATAAAATCTATAAGATAAAATAAAAATTGTGTGTATATGGAGCCTAGTGAGGTTGCCTGCGCCGGGCCCAGCGCAGGCAGCTCACCTAGATGTATTTAGCAGTAGTCCCGAATCAAGAAGTCTGGCATAGGCTCGTATCGCTGGATGGCCGTTGGAATAATTATATTAGTGTCCTAGTGAGACAGCTTACTTTTCAGATCATACACTTTGGGTGAGATAAGGTGCTATAAATGACAAATGGTGGAATGTCCACCTCTCACCCTGCCGGCGGTAGCTCCCACGGTCCAATATAGTATTGTAGCGGCGGTCCAAGTCTCAGTCAGTGCGGCTTCTATGCAATCCGTGCAGTTGAGATCTGATTCAGCACAGTGGGTTGTCTCATGCTGTTTGCAGCATCCACATGCATGTGAGCGCGCGCTCTTGTTAACTGCCGCTTGGTTTGAATGTCCAGGCAGATACGGCTTGAGTTCGGGATATAATCAGTAAATGATAAAAAGGCTCTGTTATCCTTGGTTCTTGTACGCGTTTCAGGAGATCTACTCGCTCCTTTCCTCAGCAGAGAACTTGGATGAGTTATCCAAGTTCTCTGCTGAGGAAAGGAGCGAGTAGATCTCCTGAAACGCGTACAAGAACCAAGGATAACAGAGCCTTTTTATCATTTACTGATTATATCCCGAACTCAAGCCGTATCTGCCTGGACATTCAAACCAAGCGGCAGTTAACAAGAGCGCGCGCTCACATGCATGTGGATGCTGCAAACAGCATGAGACAACCCACTGTGCTGAATCAGATCTCAACTGCACGGATTGCATAGAAGCCGCACTGACTGAGACTTGGACCGCCGCTACAATACTATATTGGACCGTGGGAGCTACCGCCGGCAGGGTGAGAGGTGGACATTCCACCATTTGTCATTTATAGCACCTTATCTCACCCAAAGTGTATGATCTGAAAAGTAAGCTGTCTCACTAGGACACTAATATAATTATTCCAACGGCCATCCAGCGATACGAGCCTATGCCAGACTTCTTGATTCGGGACTACTGCTAAATACATCTAGGTGAGCTGCCTGCGCTGGGCCCGGCGCAGGCAACCTCACTAGGCTCCATATACACACAATTTTTATTTTATCTTATAGATTTTATCCATTTTTATCTTTATACTAGTTAGGCATTTATATGTGATTTTTATGTATTTCCTATGCATATAGACTGCTTTCTACTATTAGGTTTACCTTACTAGGTTTTTTACAGCGATGACCTACTATCAATATGATATATAGATTCAAGCAATAAATGTTGACGTACAATTTATACAGGTGCACAAATCATATGTCTTGACAGTGTTTGTAACACACCACCTGCTTCTAGAGAGCCCTCTATATTGGTACATACTCATTTATTCATTTATATCCTGTGAGCGCTGGGAATAGTGGTGCACTCGAAGGGGGTGGACTCCATTCGTAGGGGTTAGGTGTAGCAGACCTTTACTATTTTTAGCTTTTTATTCTAACTGTGCTCATGTGAGAAATTTGTCCCGAGGTCTTTATTGTATAGAAGGAGATATCAAATACCTAGAGGTAAATAAGAATAGATATAATGTATCTAGTATAACAACTGAATACTTGAGACCTCTTCCTGTTCAGTTTAATTTGACCCAGATTGATCACTTTCCTTGGGAAGAGTGGACCAACGAGATAAAAAAGGATAAAGGGTTATTAAACTTGTTAAACCAACAGCTGAAAACTGCGGAAATAGTTTTCCAACATCAACAGGGACAGTTGAACCAAATTCAACATGAGTGGGATGAAATGGCAGGGTCCCGATGGTGGAAAAATCTTAAAAAATCTGTAGATATGTGGTCAGAATCGTCAACACAAAAAGCTGTATTTAACATCTTGACGCATCCAATTGTAATTATTGCTATTATTGTTTTTCTTTGTGTGCTATATCAGTTATTTGTGTTGTGGAAAGTTAGAAAAGTGTACAAAAAGATTAAGGTAGAGGTAGACAAAGGGGATAACTTCCTACGAGATATGATAAAAAGGATGCAGTATTCCAATTCTAATCTAAATTTGAACAAAAAACCTGTCTATGCAGAGGATTCTGACATGGTTATGAAGAATAAGGGATATGCTTGAGGATGACTGTGATACGAATGTGATACGAAAGAAGAATAAGTGAGTGTGATAGAATGGTTATGATCTGAGTATATATATATTTATTTCTCAATCATAATCAGGGGGACTTGTAAAATATACTAACATCACTAGTCTCTAACTAACATAGTATAACCATGTCAATCTAAAGCATAAGACATAGTTTAAAATTATAATTGATAGTATAAGGTTCGAACCACTGTACAGCCATCTTGTCTCAGGGAGTTAGTTCTGAGAATAACTTGTTTACTGCATTGCGGTAACATATGCTAGCATCAGTCATATAGATATATATACATTTGTAGGGAGAAGCAGAAGTATATTCTGGGATGTCACGTAACTCTTTAGAAGTCACCATATTAGTTGAGGCTCAGAGACGGGAGGTGGGGGTTTCAGCTATATAAGCAGGAAATATAGGATAAGATGGAAGAAGGAGGAGACCCTGGATATGCTATCCCATCTGCACACCAGGCTTGTGAGACCTCTCCCAGGAACATCTAGCACTTGACACATGAACTGAAAGACATTCTTCAACTCCAGATAATGGACTCTGCTTGAAACAACAACCTTTGTAAGATAACTTATTATTCTTATCTGTACCTGAAACTTTTGTATGCTCATTATTTTTGTTCATTAAATCATTGCTCCTATCTTTTGAGAAAGAGCACATGGACTAAGCTTGTCATCTTCTTTACAACTGCTGTGTAAAAGGATACGTGAGTGGCCCAAATTCTAACAGTCACTTGTTGCTCCAGTCTAATTGCCTCGTGGGTTTATTAGCTTTACACCTTCTCGCAGGTCCAGATTTCTCTATGCACCTACTATGCGTGATAATCTAATGTTTGTTGTAATTATTGTCTTTGTTAACTTTAAAGAAAAAATCCTTTTCAATAAAAAATATTGAAACATTAAGAGGTAGGAGTTAAACAAGCTTAGGTCTGCGGTGCCCAGGGGGGACCCCATTCAGCCCGCACTGAGTTTCATTCCTACCACCTTAGGAAAAAAAGTCATTATTTTGAGGCTTAGAAGTCATTTCTGCAATTCCCATAGAAAATCAACGGCGTCTCTATTCAATTGTGTGGAGCGCATATCAGGTGGGTTTTCTCTGCCGGCTTAAGAGATACACGTGAAACTAAAGCCGATCCTGGGTGCCTAGGGTGCCTGTCATCCAATCCGCACTGAATTTCATTTCTAGCACATAGCCAAAAAATCGCCCCATTGACTTACATTGGAGTGCAGAAAAGGTCATTTTTTCTCGGTCCCTTTAAGAGGTAGGAGTTAAACAAGCTTAGGTCTGCGGTGCCCAGGGGGGACCCCATCCAGCCCGCACTGAGTTTCATTCCTACCACCTTAGGGAAAAAAAGTCATTATTTTGAGGCTTAGAAGTCATTTCTGCAATTCCCATAGAAAATCAATGGCGTCTCTATTCAATTGTGTGGAGCGCATATCAGGTGGATTTTCTCTGCCGGCTTAAGAGATACACGTGAAACTAAAGCCGATCCTGGGTGCCTAGGGTGCCTGTCATCCAATCCGCACTGAATTTCATTTCTAGCACATAGCCAAAAAATCGCCCCATTGACTTACATTGGAGTGCAGAAAAGGTCATTTTTTTCTCGGTCCCTTTAAGAGGTAGGAGTTAAACAAGCTTAGGTCTGCGGTGCCCAGGGGGGACCCCATCCAGCCCACACAGAGTTTCATTCCTACCACCTTAGGAAAAAAAAGTCATTATTTTGAGGCTTAGAAGTCATTTCTGCAATTCCCATAGAAAATCAATGGCGTCTCTATTCAATTGTGTGGAGCGCATATCAGGTGGATTTTCTCTGCCGGCTTAAGAGATACACGTGAAACTAAAGCCGATCCTGGGTGCCTAGGGTGCCTGTCATCCAATCCGCACTGAATTTCATTTCTAGCACATAGCCAAAAAATCGCCCCATTGACTTACATTGGAGTGCAGAAAAGGTCATTTTTTCTCGGTCCCTTTAAGAGGTAGGAGTTAAACAAGCTTAGGTCTGCGGTGCCCAGGGGGGACCCCATTCAGCCCGCACTGAGTTTCATTCCTACCACCTTAGGAAAAAAAGTCATTATTTTGAGGCTTAGAAGTCATTTCTGCAATTCCCATAGAAAATCAACGGCGTCTCTATTCAATTGTGTGGAGCGCATATCAGGTGGGTTTTCTCTGCCGGCTTAAGAGATACACGTGAAACTAAAGCCGATCCTGGGTGCCTAGGGTGCCTGTCATCCAATCCGCACTGAATTTCATTTCTAGCACATAGCCAAAAAATCGCCCCATTGACTTACACTGGAGTGCAGAAAAGGTCATTTTTTCTCGGTCCCTTTAAGAGGTAGGAGTTAAACAAGCTTAGGTCTGCGGTGCCCAGGGGGGACCCCATCCAGCCCGCACTGAGTTTCATTCCTACCACCTTAGGAAAAAAAGTCATTATTTTGAGGCTTAGAAGTCATTTCTGCAATTCCCATAGAAAATCAACGGCGTCTCTATTCAATTGTGTGGAGCGCATATCAGGTGGGTTTTCTCTGCCGGCTTAAGAGATACACGTGAAACTAAAGCCGATCCTGGGTGCCTAGGGTGCCTGTCATCCAATCCGCACTGCATTTCATTTCTAGCACATAGCCAAAAAATCGCCCCATTGACTTACATTGGAGTGCAGAAAAGGTCATTTTTTCTCGGTCCCTTTAAGAGGTAGGAGTTAAACAAGCTTAGGTCTGCGGTGCCCAGGGGGGACCCCATCCAGCCCGCACTGAGTTTCATTCCTACCACCTTAGGAAAAAAAGTCATTATTTTGAGGCTTAGAAGTCATTTCTGCAATTCCCATAGAAAATCAATGGCGTCTCTATTCAATTGTGTGGAGCGCATATCAGGTGGATTTTCTCTGCCGGCTTAAGAGATACACGTGAAACTAAAGCCGATCCTGGGTGCCTAGGGTGCCTGTCATCCAATCCGCACTGAATTTCATTTCTAGCACATAGCCAAAAAATCGCCCCATTGACTTACATTGGAGTGCAGAAAAGGTCATTTTTTCTCGGTCTCTTTAAGAGGTAGGAGTTAAACAAGCTTAGGTCTGCGGTGCCCAGGGGGGACCCCATCCAGCCCACACAGAGTTTCATTCCTACCACCTTAGGAAAAAAAAGTCATTATTTTGAGGCTTAGAAGTCATTTCTGCAATTCCCATAGAAAATCAATGGCGTCTCTATTCAATTGTGTGGAGCGCATATCAGGTGGATTTTCTCTGCCGGCTTAAGAGATACACGTGAAACTAAAGCCGATCCTGGGTGCCTAGGGTGCCTGTCATCCAATCCGCACTGAATTTCATTTCTAGCACATAGCCAAAAAATCGCCCCATTGACTTACATTGGAGTGCAGAAAAGGTCATTTTTTCTCGGTCCCTTTAAGAGGTAGGAGTTAAACAAGCTTAGGTCTGCGGTGCCCAGGGGGGACCCCATCCAGCCCGCACTGAGTTTCATTCCTACCACCTTCTGAAAAAAAGTCATTATTTTGAGGCTTAGAAGTCATTTCTGCAATTCCCATAGAAAATCAACGGCGTCTCTAATTCAATTGTGTGGAGCGCATATCAGGTGGGTTTTCTCTGCCGGCTTAAGAGATACACGTGAAACTAAAGCCGATCCTGGGTGCCTAGGGTGCCTGTCATCCAATCCGCACTGAATTTCATTTCTAGCACATAGCCAAAAAATCGCCCCATTGACTTACATTGGAGTGCAGAAAAGGTCATTTTTTCTCGGTCCCTTTAAGAGGTAGGAGTTAAACAAGCTTAGGTCTGCGGTGCCCAGGGGGGACCCCAATGAGCCCGCACTGAGTTTCATTCCTACCACCTTAGGAAAAAAAGTCATTATTTTGAGGCTTAGAAGTCATTTCTGCAATTCCCATAGAAAATCAACGGCGTCTCTAATTCAATTGTGTGGAGCGCATATCAGGTGGGTTTTCTCTGCCGGCTTAAGAGATACACGTGAAACTAAAGCCGATCCTGGGTGCCTAGGGTGCCTGTCATCCAATCCGCACTGAATTTCATTTCTAGCACATAGCCAAAAAATCGCCCCATTGACTTACATTGGAGTGCAGAAAGGTCATTTTTTCTCGGTCCCTTTAAGAGGTAGGAGTTAAACAAGCTTAGGTCTGCGGTGCCCAGGGGGGACCCCATCCAGCCCGCACTGAGTTTCATTCCTACCACCTTAGGAAAAAAAGTCATTATTTTGAGGCTTAGCAGTCATTTCTGCAATTCCCATAGAAAATCAACGGCGTCTCTAATTCAATTGTGTGGAGCGCATATCAGGTGGGTTTTCTCTGCCGGCTTAAGAGATACACGTGAAACTAAAGCCGATCCTGGGTGCCTAGGGTGCCTGTCATCCAATCCGCACTGCATTTCATTTCTAGCACATAGCCAAAAAATCGCCCCATTGACTTACATTGGAGTGCAGAAAAGGTCATTTTTTCTCGGTCCCTTTAAGAGGTAGGAGTTAAACAAGCTTAGGTCTGCGGTGCCCAGGGGGGACCCCATCCAGCCCGCACTGAGTTTCATTCCTACCACCTTAGGAAAAAAAGTCATTATTTTGAGGCTTAGAAGTCATTTCTGCAATTTCCATAGAAAATCAACGGCGTCTCTATTCATTTGTGTGGAGCGCATATCAGGTGGGTTTTCTCTGCCGGCTTAAGAGATACACATGAAACTAAAGCCGATCCTGGGTGCCTAGGGTGCCTGTCATCCAATCCGCACTGAATTTCATTTCTAGCACATAGCCAAAAAAACGCCCCATTGACTTACATTGGAGTGCAGAAAAGGTCATTTTTTCTCGGTCCCTTTAAGAGGTAGGAGTTAAACAAGCTTAGGTCTGCGGTGCCCAGGGGGGACCCCATTCAGCCCGCACTGAGTTTCATTCCTACCACCTTAGGAAAAAAAGTCATTATTTTGAGGCTTAGAAGTCATTTCTGCAATTCCCATAGAAAATCAACGGCGTCTCTATTCTATTGTGTGGAGCGCATATCAGGTGGGTTTTCTCTGCCGGCTTAAGAGATACACGTGAAACTAAAGCCGATCCTGGGTGCCTAGGGTGCCTGTCATCCAATCCGCACTGAATTTCATTTCTAGCACATAGCCAAAAAATCGCCCCATTGACTTACATTGGAGTGCAGAAAAGGTCATTTTTTCTCGGTCCCTTTAAGAGGTAGGAGTTAAACAAGCTTAGGTCTGCGGTGCCCAGGGGGGACCCCATCCAGCCCGCACTGAGTTTCATTCCTACCACCTTAGGAAAAAAAGTCATTATTTTGAGGCTTAGAAGTCATTTCTGCAATTCCCATAGAAAATCAATGGCGTCTCTATTCAATTGTGTGGAGCGCATATCAGGTGGATTTTCTCTGCCGGCTTAAGAGATACACGTGAAACTAAAGCCGATCCTGGGTGCCTAGGGTGCCTGTCATCCAATCCGCACTGAATTTCATTTCTAGCACATAGCCAAAAAATCGCCCCATTGACTTACATTGGAGTGCAGAAAAGGTCATTTTTTCTCGGTCCCTTTAAGTGGTAGGAGTTAAACAAGCTTAGGTCTGCGGTGCCCAGGGGGGACCCCATCCAGCCCACACAGAGTTTCATTCCTACCACCTTAGGAAAAAAAAGTCATTATTTTGAGGCTTAGAAGTCATTTCTGCAATTCCCATAGAAAATCAATGGCGTCTCTATTCAATTGTGTGGAGCGCATATCAGGTGGATTTTCTCTGCCGGCTTAAGAGATACACGTGAAACTAAAGCCGATCCTGGGTGCCTAGGGTGCCTGTCATCCAATCCGCACTGAATTTCATTTCTAGCACATAGCCAAAAAATCGCCCCATTGACTTACATTGGAGTGCAGAAAAGGTCATTTTTTTCTCGGTCCCTTTAAGAGGTAGGAGTTAAACAAGCTTAGGTCTGCGGTGCCCAGGGGGGACCCCATCCAGCCCGCACTGAGTTTCATTCCTACCACCTTAGGAAAAAAAGTCATTATTTTGAGGCTTAGAAGTCATTTCTGCAATTCCCATAGAAAATCAACGGCGTCTCTAATTCAATTGTGTGGAGCGCATATCAGGTGGGTTTTCTCTGCCGGCTTAAGAGATACACGTGAAACTAAAGCCGATCCTGGGTGCCTAGGGTGCCTGTCATCCAATCCGCACTGAATTTCATTTCTAGCACATAGCCAAAAAATCGCCCCATTGACTTACATTGGAGTGCAGAAAAGGTCATTTTTTCTCGGTCCCTTTAAGAGGTAGGAGTTAAACAAGCTTAGGTCTGCGGTGCCCAGGGGGGACCCCATCCAGCCCACACTGAGTTTCATTCCTACCACCTTAGGAAAAAAAGTCATTATTTTGAGGCTTAGAAGTCATTTCTGCAATTCCCATAGAAAATCAACGGCGAGGCGGGGCTTGGCGCGCCACATGGACGGCTGCTAGTGAGGAGTGCTCCGTCCCGGGCCGCAGCTATCAGAGGAGACTGAGAAGCCATGCCGGACGCAAAGAAGACCGACAGGCAGGGGAGGAAAAAGGAAAGCCCCAAGACCGGATCGGGAGCCTCGGAGACTGATGCGGGCAAGCAGAGAGGGGAGAACGGCACCAGAGCCAGCCGCAGCGCCTTGCAGAGGGAGACGGCGGCCATGTTGGTAGAGGCACAGACACAGGAACCGGCCGGTAAACAAAGCGCGGCGTCTCCTGTCCCCCCCCCCGTGCGATGCGGACATGACTAGAGTCCCCAGGGGCCCCCTACAAGCACCGTGGAAAGCGGATTCCCCCGCGGTTGACGTCACTAATAGAGGGGGAATCCCTATCCCTATACAGCAGAAGGGCCGAGCGGCCATCTTGGAGGAGGCAGGGGAGCAAAACTGCACTGAGCTCCCCATTTATAAGGGGTCAGAGACGGCACAGAGTGCCACAGCATCGATCATAACCCCACAGTCACCCCAACAAGCCCCCCAGACCTCAGAAGGGCTTAAGGCTAACTATAACATGGGACTGAGAATTCACACACAGTCTAAACAGGTGGCCATCTTGGGTGAGGCAAGGCAGCCTCATAGGACAACATCAGCCATTGCTGATTATAATAAGGACACTACAGTACTAGCCCAAGACACAGTATACAGATTTGATGAGAAGAAGCAGAAACAAGCTCCTCTTACACAGTCCCTCTCAAAAGCAAATGACAGAGACTCGCAAGAGACATTAAAGGTCCAATGGGAACCTCAGAATCCATCAGGTCTCTCTAGCCAAATCCACAGCCACCCGCAGCAAGCAGACATCATGCAAGAGTCTGTTTCCACATACAATCCCCTGACATCCAAAATTGAAAATATATCACTCCCCATCAATCCAAAGGACTCAGCCCCAGCGGACTCTAGGCTAAATATGCTGCCGCCCGAGACCACGTCCGGACAAACTCCTCAAGTAAAGGAGACCAGAATCACCCATATGAGAGACTATACACTTTCTGATATGGAAGGTTCCAAACCAGTGAGAAATACAAAGGACATCCTCATAGATGTCAACCAAGATGAGACACATCCGCTTCAGAAAAAGAGAGCACAAGAGTCAGACAGCTCAGAAGGGTCCACGACCCCATTAGATTCTGACTACGAACCACTTCAACCGAACAAAAAAAAGATGTTAAAGACTCCTAAAAAACACTACATGAATAGACTATCTTCCTCAGGCAATAATTCAACATCTGAAGACATGTCGGCATCTTCAGACGACTCAGTGATTCATAATCCCACAGCTGTTGGTCCAAAACATACAATTGCTACTGAGAGTGCTATGCAAGCTTTACAAGGTCATCCCGAGCTTCAAGCTCTATTAGCATTAATTCCATCCAAACAGGACTTATGCAATTTAGCCACAGATCTCAAAGCCACCTGGCAGAAGGACCTCGCAGTGGTGAACAAAAAAGTCTCAGTGCTGGAAAATAAATCGACAACCCTTGAGAAAGTACAAAATAAACAGGATATCCAGATTAAGGAACTTATCAACTGCACCGAATCTCTTAAGATATCCCAAAAGATGATCACCCTTAGGCTTGATGATGTTGAAAACAGGAGCCGCAGGAACAATATAAGGATAAGGGGAGTTCCAGAAGAAATTCGAGCGGCCGACCTATATAGCGCAACAACATCGATCTTTAACAGGATCCTAGAGAGGCCACAGGACACTTATATCGAGTTAGACAGGGTCCACAGAGCACTCAAACCCAGAGGGAAGGATTCCAAAAGACCAAGGGACATAATATGTCGCGTCCACTTCTACCTACTTAAAGAAGAGATAATGAGGAGAGCGAAGGATATCCGGGACATAGACTTCAATGGTCACAAAATATATCTCTTCACCGACCTCTCTCTCCTAACGCTGCGTCAAAGAGCAGCACTTAAACCTCTGACCCAACTACTACTTGAGCGCAAACATATATACAAATGGGGCTTCCCATTCTCCTTATCAGTAAGAACAGCAAGAGGATCTATCACGTTAAGTGAACCAAAGGAGCTACCAGACTTTCTCAAAGCTCTCAACCTACCCACTATATATCTACCAGACTGGTCGGAACTACATGAGACGATGGTCCTTCCACCACCCAGATACTATTCTCAACCTACAGAAGGCACTTCCAAAGACTTCACAAATATGACTCAACTGCCACTGCCGCAAAGAGGAAAAGACAGAAAGAAGATATACCAGGGAGATAAAGATCAAAGACCTGGGTCTGCCGCCAACACTTAAACAATCTTTCTTCTAACTTTTACCTTCTTTCCCTTCAAGCAGGCCTTGCAAGAATTAGTTACAGTCTGCAATCCATGACATGTTTGTATATGTATTTGTTTCGCCATAGGCTCGACTCTTTATGCTCAGAGACACAATCCCATATAACAACACTAACTAGACTTTAACTCTTACTCCCGTAAATACATGTTGATCCTACTCTAAAACTATTAGCACATTAACCCATAGTAGTAGAATCTATATGGATCACAGCTATGCCTCCCCCACACAGCTCTTAAAGCTCATTTTCATAGTCCGATATAACGAGTTAGCTTAACAATCTAGTTCCACAGGCTTTATATGGATGATGACATAACTAGGCCTGGACACCCGAAGTGGTATCCCCTCCTTGTGACACGACAACCCAACCTCCCATTAGTCAGTCTTGATTAGCAAGACTTAGTGACCGTATTAACACTATTGTAGTCCCCGTGCGTTACCGTTATAGAATACGCTTTTTACGTTAGTTTGTATTTTACACATAAATAGTTCAGTAGCTTTTGTTTTCCCTCGTATTTTCATCAACGATTATAATAGCGGAAAACGATTATCTTTATTGTTTGAAAACCTAACATATAGTAATAAGTACTAGATATTAAAGTACAAGACTGTTATCATCATAATTTTATCTGGTTTAGGTTCAAGTTACTCTAAACTTTAACCCTTTGTTTCTTTTCTCTCCTTATCCTATCTTTCCTTACCCGAACCCCTTTCCAAACACCAGATAAACCCTCCGACCTTCTTCCCCGCGCAGGAAGCAGATCAGATTTGCGAGACCTTGGACATCACCTGAGCATACAGATCCAGACTTATTAGAGATTTATCCAACGAAGAACTTATACCTTCCAAACTGTAAGTGAACACACACACTCAATACACCATGACCGAGGTTACATTCAGCTCATTGAACGCCAATGGGCTCAATGTACCGGAAAAACGCTCAAACACTTTATACACGCTTCACAAAAAAAATGCACAAATAATCTTCCTTCAGGAAACACATTTCAAATCACAAAAAATTCCTGACCTTACAAAAAACAGGTATTATCCCACCTGGTACCACTCCACCTCAGATCACAAAAAGACAAAGGGTGCCTCTATTGGCATTCATAGAAATCTTCCCCACACAATTTTAGATTCTAAAATTGACCCTGAAGCTAGATTTGTATTTCTAAACTGCAAAATTGCAGAGAAAACACTCACCCTAGCGAGTATCTATGCCCCTAACCAAGATCAAGTGGACTTCCTTCTCGGCTTACTCAAAGACCTAGCCAGCTTCGCCAAAGGGGACATCATACTAGGTGGAGACCTTAACATCCCACTTAATCCTCTCACAGATACATCCATAGGTAAAACTAAAATAGCACACAGAAAGATCAGGGCTCTACAAAATGCATTGAGAGAACTTAGACTGTTCGATACATGGAAAATCACCAATCCCACATTGAAAGATTTCACTCATTATTCAGCCCCAACAGATACCTATAGCAGAATAGATTACATACTAGCGTCTCATTCTCTCCTAAACAGCATAAAAGATTCCTCTATAGGTAATTCCTTCCTTTCAGATCACGCCCCAGTCTTCACCACCTTTAACTTACTACCCAATAGGATTCTCACAACTACATGGAGACTAAATGAATCTCTACTAGAGGACCTAGTATGTGTAAGTGCCTTAGAAAATTCCTTTGACATCTATAAGGAAGCACATGAATCAGACCCCACAGCCGAGACTTTCAAGTGGGAGGCCTTTAAGGCAACCACAAGGGGAGTTCTCATATCACAGGGATCGAGATTAAAGAGGGAGAAGGCGAAACAATTAGACAGTTTATTTAAGAAATTACAAGACCTAGAATCTGCCCATAAGGAATCATTACGCAAACAAACCCTATTGGAACTTAACGAAACACGTTGCAAAATAAAAGATATCCTACATAAGCAATACAAGAGAGCAGTTCAGATTTGTGGCAAGTTATTCTACACATACAGCAACAGACCCAGCAAGCTATTAGCTAACGCCCTCAAAAATAAAAATAAGACTAACACCATTCCCTCCATTAAGACTTCCGAGGGAATCCTAACTTACAACACCACAGAAATCTCAAGAACTTTCAAAGATTTCTATGACAACCTCTATCAATTACCCACACCGGACCACTCACGAACCCAATCCCAACCCCGACTAACTGACAAACTTATAGAATACATTAACAAAACCGCCCTCCCCACCATTCCCCTTGAATCCAGAGCAAAATTAGAGGAACCGTTTACAATTGACGAAATCCAAAATATCATTAAAAATCTCCCCAATGGGAAAAGCCCAGGGCCAGACGGCTACACAGCAGCCTTCTACAAGAAATTTCCAAATACGATCACCCCCCGACTGGTCAAACTGTTTAACTCAATATCGGACACACAAAAATTTGCCCCAGCCTTCTTAGAGGCCTTCATTACAGTAATTCCTAAGGAAGGGAAAGACCCAAACTCTTGCGGAAACTACAGACCCATATCGCTCCTGAACATAGACGCAAAGATTTTTGCGAAAGCAATAGCAAACAGACTCTCAGGACATCTCGAGACCCTAGTCGATCCGGATCAAGTTGGCTTCGTTCCCAACAGGGAGGCAAGAGATAACACTCTCAGAGCCTTTGCACTCGCCAATTATGCGCACAACAAGAAGCTCCAAACTGTAATGCTCGCGCTTGACGCAGAAAAGGCCTTTGACCGGATCGACTGGGGGTTCATGGAGGCAACCCTAACACAAATTGGAATAGGCCCTATTCTTCTCAATAGGATTAAAGCTCTCTATAACAATCCAAAAGCCAAAATCAAAATTAATGGTACACTCTCGGAAACAATTCATATTAAAAATGGTACCCGACAGGGCTGCCCCCTCTCCCCCCTACTTTATATCCTATGCATGGAACACCTGCTTAACGCAATAAGGGTGAATCCTGACATTGGTGGCATTCAAGTAGGGAATAGAACGCACGTCTGCTCAGCCTATGCTGATGATTTGCTTCTTTTCCTCACGAAACCACATACTTCTCTACCCTCCTTGCTTGCCACCATTAAGGAATTCTCACTCTTTAGCAATTACAAACTAAACCTTAAAAAATGCGAAGCCCTATGCATAGCGATTCCAGAAAAATTAAAAGCCACCTTGAAAGAGAACTTCCAGTTCAAATGGAACGACACATCACTCAGCTACCTAGGCACACATATCACCACCTCTCCCACGGACACCATAAAGAAAAACTTTGACCCTTTACTCAACAGAATCAGAGAAGATTTGCGGTTGTGGGACAAAAAGGATCTCTCACTAGTAGGTAGGATTAATACTCTTAAAATGAACATTATACCAAGAATCCTATATCTTTTTCAAACAGTCCCAACAGTTCTGTCTAATACCTACCTGAATAAAATGAACACAATACTCTCTAAATTCGTATGGTCAAACAAGCCTCCAAGGATCGCTGTCAGAACACTGATAAGACCGAAACTAGAGGGAGGCTTGGCCTTTCCAAGTTGTAAATTATACTACTGGGCGGCAGTCTTGACTAGAGTTCTTGATGGCTTTCAGAACAGG
Source organism: Dendropsophus ebraccatus (assembly GCF_027789765.1). Lineage (NCBI taxonomy): Eukaryota > Metazoa > Chordata > Amphibia > Anura > Hylidae > Dendropsophus > Dendropsophus ebraccatus. Next base: position 133,868 of record NW_027210020.1, read on the forward strand.
CAAAGGAAGCTCTGGGTCAACTTAGAGTCCGCAATTACCAACTTTGATCCGACGGCAATCCTATGGACGGCTAGAGAATCACTCAAAATGTACAAAACCCTTTCATCCTCCCCCGTTAGTGCCTCGATTTTAGCTTTAGCTAACTCCTCAAAACCCCCACGCAACACACAATTCCAGACAAACGGTCCCCTCACTCCCTTAGGGAACAATTATTGTTTCCTCCCGGCTCTCCACAAACAAAACTTCCTAGGGATTCCAACAAACATAGGTGTCACCTTTCATTCCCTTATAAAAAAAGGAGAAATTGGTTCCCTAGAGGAACTTCCCTATAATGAAGAAAGGAAATATTTGCGTAGACAGGATCTAGAACACCAATATGCACAACTCACGGCGTTCTTTAGGAGGCAAGAGGTTTTACTACAGTTAAATAGGGGTCTCTTGCCTTTTGAAAAACTCTGTGCCTCTGGCTCCCCCACCTCAAAGGCGATTTCGAAAATCTACAATCTCCTACTGGTTGATGAGTCCAATGCACCTCCTGACTACCTAAGCAGTTGGGAAAAAGAAATCAAAACTTCCTTCACCACAGAGGAGATAAATATGGCCTTTCATATGGCCCACAAGACCTCTATTTCCTGCAGTATACAGGAGAGAAACTTTAAACTTCTCTCTAGGTGGTACACGGTTCCAACCAAGATAGCGAGCATGTATCCGGCTGCAGATGATACCTGCTGGCGGTGTGGGAGAGCTAGAGGCACCATGCTGCATACCTGGTGGGAGTGCACCGCCCTGCATAGCTTTTGGTCCTCAATAATTTTTTCCTCCAATCTCATACTAGAGCACAAGATTGCTAACACCCCACAACACACTCTACTATCCATGATTCCCGGTCATACACACATATGCAAAACAACGATTGTGGGTTTCCTCCTGGTCGCGGCCAGAACTGTCCTAGCCAGGAAATGGAAGTCCACAAGTCCCCCTACATTGGGAGAATGGATTGAGGAAGTAGACAAACTCCACAGGTTGGAAGAACTGGTTTCCTCGGACCTACATAACAACAAAAATTTCCATAATAAATGGAGGAACTGGATCGCCTTCAAGGAATCTCCCTCATTCCGCTCTCTCAACTTATACTAAAACATTCAGATTATTCACACACCGACCAGACACGAAAACAGTTAGCACTATGTCTTAGACTCTTCACGGAATGGAAGCTCACGGTGATGTCAGAGGTCTCTCGATTATGTAAGTCCTCCCCCTCCACAAATACCAAAATGCTACCCAAGTCTTTACTGGAAGATGGACATCAGATAGAAGACCCCACTCTCCCTTCTGCCTCGTCCACACCCTTTCCTTCCAAAATTTTCCTATCCTTACCCTTTCCCTCCTTTACCCAATTCCCACTCCTCTAGTTTAGTTTTCTTTTTATATTATTATTGCAAAAATTTACCAATTGTTGAATCATTTATATTCATATACATGACAAGATATGCAATTGATAATATCTGTTGTCTTTACACTGTTAAAATATAAATTTGAAAGAAAATCAACGGCGTCTCTAATTCAATTGTGTGGAGCGCATATCAGGTGGGTTTTCTCTGCCGGCTTAAGAGATACACGTGAAACTAAAGCCGATCCTGGGTGCCTAGGGTGCCTGTCATCCAATCCGCACTGAATTTCATTTCTAGCACATAGCCAAAAAATCGCCCCATTGACTTACATTGGAGTGCAGAAAAGGTCATTTTTTCTCGGTCCCTTTAAGAGGTAGGAGTTAAACAAGCTTAGGTCTGCGGTGCCCAGGGGGGACCCCAATGAGCCCGCACTGAGTTTCATTCCTACCACCTTAGGAAAAAAAGTCATTATTTTGAGGCTTAGAAGTCATTTCTGCAATTCCCATAGAAAATCAACGGCGTCTCTATTCATTTGTGTGGAGCGCATATCAGGTGGGTTTTCTCTGCCGGCTTAAGAGATACACATGAAACTAAAGCCGATCCTGGGTGCCTAGGGTGCCTGTCATCCAATCCGCACTGAATTTCATTTCTAGCACATAGCCAAAAAAACGCCCCATTGACTTACATTGGAGTGCAGAAAAGGTCATTTTTTCTCGGTCCCTTTAAGAGGTAGGAGTTAAACAAGCTTAGGTCTGCTGTGCCCAGGGGGGACCCCATTCAGCCCGCACTGAGTTTCATTCCTACCACCTTAGGAAAAAAATTCATTATTTTGAGGCTTAGAAGTCATTTCTGCAATTCCCATAGAAAATCAACGGCGTCTCTATTCATTTGTGTGGAGCGCATATCAGGTGGGTTTTCTCTGCCGGCTTAAGAGATACACATGAAACTAAAGCCGATCCTGGGTGCCTAGGGTGCCTGTCATCCAATCCGCACTGAATTTCATTTCTAGCACATAGCCAAAAAAACGCCCCATTGACTTACATTGGAGTGCAGAAAAGGTCATTTTTTCTCGGTCCCTTTAAGAGGTAGGAGTTAAACAAGCTTAGGTCTGCGGTGCCCAGGGGGGACCCCATTCAGCCCGCACTGAGTTTCATTCCTACCACCTTAGGAAAAAAAGTCATTATTTTGAGGCTTAGAAGTCATTTCTGCAATTCCCATAGAAAATCAACGGCGTCTCTATTTTGTGGAGCGCATATCAGGTGGGTTTTCTCTGCCGGCTTAAGAGATACACGTGAAACTAAAGCCGATCCTGGGTGCCTAGGGTGCCTGTCATCCAATCCGCACTGAATTTCATTTCTAGCACATAGCCAAAAAATCGCCCCATTGACTTACATTGGAGTGCAGAAAAGGTCATTTTTTTCTCGGTCCCTTTAAGAGGTAGGAGTTAAACAAGCTTAGGTCTGCGGTGCCCAGGGGGACCCCATTCAGCCCGCACTGAGTTTCATTCCTACCACCTTAGGAAAAAAAGTCATTATTTTGAGGCTTAGAAGTCATTTCTGCAATTCCCATAGAAAATCAACGGCGTCTCTATTCAATTGTGTGGAGCGCATATCAGGTGGGTTTTCTCTGCCGGCTTAAGAGATACACGTGAAACTAAAGCCGATCCTGGGTGCCTAGGGTGCCTGTCATCCAATCCGCACTGCATTTCATTTCTAGCACATAGCCAAAAAATCGCCCCATTGACTTACATTGGAGTGCAGAAAAGGTCATTTTTTCTCGGTCCCTTTAAGAGGTAGGAGTTAAACAAGCTTAGGTCTGCGGTGCCCAGGGGGGACCCCATCCAGCCCGCACTGAGTTTCATTCCTACCACCTTAGGAAAAAAAGTCATTATTTTGAGGCTTAGAAGTCATTTCTGCAATTCCCATAGAAAATCAATGGCGTCTCTATTCAATTGTGTGGAGCGCATATCAGGTGGATTTTCTCTGCCGGCTTAAGAGATACACGTGAAACTAAAGCCGATCCTGGGTGCCTAGGGTGCCTGTCATCCAATCCGCACTGAATTTCATTTCTAGCACATAGCCAAAAAATCGCCCCATTGACTTACATTGGAGTGCAGAAAAGGTCATTTTTTCTCGGTCCCTTTAAGAGGTAGGAGTTAAACAAGCTTAGGTCTGCGGTGCCCAGGGGGGACCCCATCCAGCCCACACAGAGTTTCATTCCTACCACCTTAGGAAAAAAAAAGTCATTATTTTGAGGCTTAGAAGTCATTTCTGCAATTCCCATAGAAAATCAATGGCGTCTCTATTCAATTGTGTGGAGCGCATATCAGGTGGATTTTCTCTGCCGGCTTAAGAGATACACGTGAAACTAAAGCCGATCCTGGGTGCCTAGGGTGCCTGTCATCCAATCCGCACTGAATTTCATTTCTAGCACATAGCCAAAAAAATCGCCCCATTGACTTACATTGGAGTGCAGAAAAGGTCATTTTTTCTCGGTCCCTTTAAGAGGTAGGAGTTAAACAAGCTTAGGTCTGCGGTGCCCAGGGGGGACCCCATCCAGCCCGCACTGAGTTTCATT